>NC_074670.1:72429751-72587251 GCF_029448725.1 Salvelinus fontinalis
ACTATCCCATTGGCTCCATTTTGAGATGAAAGGAGAGGAGAGGAGAGCTCAGGTTAGGGCGAGAGTGAGAGAGAGAGAGGTGGGGGTGGGGGGGGGAGAAACAGAGAGATGGAGAAACAAACATATGACATCATGACTTAGGGGGAAATATAACCCCCCCTCTCTCTCTGCCTGAACCTTCTCTCTTGTCTTTGTAATGGGGGTTTCCCATTGGTTGAGGCTCCCTAGTGAGGCTGAGAATAACCACCAATCAGAGGGAGGGGGCCCTTTCACATGGTTACCACAGCAACCCCTCAACTGAAAACACACAAGTGAAAGTAGAGGGGGATATCATAAAACCCATTTGAAACAATCCTCGACTAAGTAGCTTATACAAACGCTTTCTATGGTGGCAGTGAACTACTGTATGTGATGTGCTGGAGCAGGTATTCACTTAAACTTCTAAGAAGATGAGAGCACAGCCACAAAGCATTGGCCCTACCTACAGCATGTGTTCAAAAACATTCTGTTGTTGTCATGACACAATGCATCACACTGTAGGTAGAGACTGTACAGCGAAATGCTTTACATCTCCTTAGTGTGTATAACAACTATATCAAATCCAATCAAATGTTATTGGTTACATACACGTGATTAGCAGATGTTATTGCAGGTGTAGCGAAATGCTTGTGCTTCTAGCTCCGACAGTGCAGTAATATCTAACAAGTGATATCTAACCAATTACACAACATATACCCAATACACACAAATAATGTCAATGTAGGAATGAATTAAGAATATATACATATGGAGGAGTGATGTCAGAGCGGAACGGACTAAGATACAGTAGAATATTATAGAATACAGTAGAATATTATTGAATACAGTATAAACATATGAGATGAGTAATGCAAGATATGTAAACATTATTAAGTGAATGAGATACCGTAGAATAGTATAGAATACAGTGTATACATATGCTATGACTAATGCCAGATATGTAAACATTATTAAAGTGACTAGTGTTCCATTCCTTAAAGTGGCCAGTGATTTCTAGTCTATGCCTATAGGCAGCAGCCTCTAATGTGCTCGTGATGGCTGTTTAACAGTCTGATGGCCTTGAGATATAAGCTGTTTTTCAGTCTCTCGGTTCCAGCTTTGATGCACCTGTACTGACCTTGCCTTTTGGATGATAGCGGAGTGAACAGGCAGTGTGGGTGGTTGATATCCTTGAGGATCTTTTTGGCCTTCCTGTGACATCGGGTGCTGTAGGTGTCCTGGAGGGCGGGTGGTTTGCTCCCCGTAATGTGTTGGGCAGACCGCACCACGCTCTGGAGAGCCTTGCGGTTGCGTGCGGTGCAGTTGCCGAACCAGGCGGTGTACAGCCCGACAGGATGCTTTCAATTGGTATCTGTAAAAGTTTGTGAGGGTTTTAGGTGACAAGCCAAATTCCTTTAGCTTCTTCAACCCCAGGAGGCTATGTTGCGCCTTATTCACCACTCTATCTGTGTGGGTGGTCCATTTCAGTTAGTCTGTGATGTGTATGTCAAGGAACGTGAAGCTTTCCACCTTCTCCACTGCGGTCCCGTCGATGTAGATAGGTGGGTGCATCTTCTGCTGTTTCCTGAAGTCCACGATCATCTCCTTTGTTTTGTTGACGTTGAGTGAGAGGTTGTTTTCCAGGCACCACAATCCCAGAGTCCTCTCCTCACTGTAGGCTGTCTCGACATTGTTGGTAATCAAGCCTGCTACTGTTGTGCCATCTGCAAACTTGATGATTGAGTTGGAGGTGTGCTTGGCCACATAGTCATGGGTGAACAGGCGTAAAGGAGGGGGTTGAGCACACACCCTTGTTGGGCCCCAGTGTTGAGGATCAGCAGAGTGGAGGTGATGTTTCCTACCTTCACCACCTGGGGGCGGCCTGTCAGGAAGTCCAGAACCCATTTGCAAAGGGCGGGGTTCAGACCCAGGGCCTCGAGCTTAATGATGAGCTTGGAGGGTACTATGTTGTTGAAGGCTGAGCTATAGTCAATAAACATCATTCTTACATAGGTATTCCTCTTGTCCAGATGTGATAGGACAGTGTGCAGTGTGATGAAGATTGCATTGTCTGTTGATTTGTTTGGGCGGTAAGCAAATTGAAGTAGGTCTATGGTGACAGGTAAGGTGGAGGTGATATGATCCTTGACTAGTCTCTCAAAGCACTTCATGATGACAGAAGTGAGTGCTACGGGGCGATAGTCATTTAGTTCAGTTACCTTTTGCCTTCTTGGATACAGGAAAAAGGGTGGCCATCTTGAAGCATGTGGGAACAGCAGACAGGGATTGATTGAATATGTCCATAAACACACCAGCCAGCTGGTCTGCTCATGCTCTGAGGACGCGGCTAGAGATGCCGTCTGGGCCGGCAGCCTTGTGAGGGTTAACACGTTTAAATATCTTACTCACGTCGGCCATGGAGAAGGAGAGCCCACAGTCCTTGGTAACGGGCCGTGTTGGTGGCACGGTGTTATCCTCAAAGCGTGCGAAGAATGTGTTTAGCCTGTCCGGAAGCAAGACGTTGGTCTCGGCCACGTGGCTGGTTTTCCTTTTGTAGTCTGTGATCGTCTGTAGTCCCTGCCACATACGTCTTGTGTCTGAGTCGTTGAATTGCGACTCCACTTTATCTCTATACTGACGTTTAGCTTGTTTGATTGCCTTGCAGAGTGAATAACTACAGTGTTTATATTCTGCCATATTACCAGTCACCTTGCCATGGTTAAGTGAAGTGAAATGAAAAAAATTACTTGTTAAAAAAAAAAAAAAAAAAAAAATGGAAAAGTGGTGCGTGCATATGTATTCACCCCCTTTGCTGTGAAGTCCCTAAATAAGATCTGGTGCAACCAATTACCTTCAGAAGTTATATAATTAGTTAAATAAAGTCCACCTGTGTGCAATCTAAGTGTCACATGATCTGTCACATGATCTCAGGATATATACACCTGTTCTGAAAGGCCCCAGAGTCTGCAACACCACTAAGCAAGTGGCACCATGAAGACAAAGGAGCTCCCCAAACAGGTCAGGGACAAAGGTGGAGAAGTACAGATTAGGGTTGGGTTCTAAAAAAATATCAGAAACTTTGAACATCCCACGGAGCACCATTAAGAAGCTACAAAGCTCCACAGCGGAGATTGGGGTATCTGTCCATAGGACCACTTTAAGCCGTACACTCCACAGAGATGTTTTTTTACGGAAGAGTGGCCAGAACAAAGCCATTGCTTAACCTGTTGAGGACAGAGGGCGCTGTTTTCACTTTGGGGGAAAATTGTGCCCAATTTAAACGGCCTCGTACTCAATTCTTGCTCGTACAATATGCATATTATTATTACTATTGGATAGAAAACACTCTCTAGTTGCTAAAACCGTTTGAATTATATCTGTGAGTAAAACAGAACTCATTTGGCACAAACTTCCTGACCAGGAAGTGGAAAGTCTGAAATCGAGGCTCTGTTCTAGGTCGTGCCTATAAATGGGCATGATACGTATTAGTATACATGCACGTCATACACCTTCCCCTGGATGTCAAGAGGCAGTGAGAGAAGAAATGGAGTGTTTATCTTGGTCTGAAGTGGAATAAATCCTCTTGTAATGACGTGTCACCCATTTCCTGTTTTCAGGAAGGCGCGAGAAGGAACCGGGGATTGCCTTATGAAAAGCTGTCGTTATAGGCGACTACTATCTCCGGCTTTGATTTTATTTGATACATGTGACCATATCATCGTAAAGTATGTTTTTTCAATATAGTTCAATCAGATTATTGAAATTTTTTCGGGAGTTTTGCCGTGTTCCGTTCTCTTCCGTTTGTTGACATGGAGAGATTCGTTCCACTTTGCTAGTGTGCTTGCTAAATCGAGAGGGAAAAAGGCCGTTCTAAATCCAAACAACGATTGTTCTTGACAACGGACCCCTTGTCCAACATTCTGATGAAAGATCAGCAAAAGTAGGAAACATTTTATGATGCTATTTCATATATCTGTCGTACATGTGAACTAGTCGTTGGCGCCCAGCTTTTGGGTACTCTGTAGCTATACCGAAGCTGTATGTCGTTATGAGGTTATTTTTAGAATTCTAACACGCCGATTGCATTAAGAACTAGTGTATCTATCATTTCCTATACAACATGTCTTTTTTGGTTATGAATAGCTATTTGGTCAGAATATGTGTGTCAGAAAAAGTGTCCGAAAAATATCCGGACGTTGTGGGAAAAAGTAGCTACGTTAGCACAATGTATAACCACTGATTTCAGCTCTAAATATGCACATTTTCGAACAAAACATAAGTGTATGTATAACCTGATGTTATAGGATTGTCATCTGATAAAGAATATCAAGGTTAGTCAAAAATTATATATCTTTTACTGGTTTGTTTTACGATCGCTAACTTTTACTGCTGGGAAATGGCTTGTCTTTCTGGCTATTGTGGTAAGCTAATATAACGCTATATTGTGTTTTCGCTGTAAAACACTTAATAAATCGGAAATACTGGCTGGAATCACAAGATGCCTGTCTTTCATTTGCTGTACACTATGTATTTTTCAGAAATGTTTTATGATGAGTAATTAGGTATTTGACGTTGGTGTCTGTAATTATTATGGCTGCTTTCGGTGCCATTTCTGATTGTAGCTGCAATGTAAACTATGATTTATACCTGAAATATGCACATTTTTCAAACAAAACATAGATTTATTGAATAACATGTTATAAGACTGTCATCTGATGAAGTTGTTTGTTGGTTAGTTTGGTTGGTTCTTGGTTAGTTAGGTTGGCTTTGTGCATGCTACCTGTGCTGTGAAAAATGTCTGTCCTTCTTTGTATTTGGTGGTGAGCTAACATAAATATACGTGCTGTTTTTGCTATAAAACATTTTAAAAATCGGACATGTTGGCTAGATTCACAAGATGTGTACCTTTCATTTACTGTATTGGACTTGTTAATGTGTGAAAGTTAAATATTTAAAAAATATATATTTTGAATTTTGCGCCCTGCACTTGAAGTGGCTGTTGTCATAAGTGTACCAGCACTGCCCTGCAGCCATAAGAAGTTAAAGAAAAAAGTAAGCAAACATGTTTGGTGTTCGCCAAAAGGCATGTCGGAGACTCCCCAAACATTTGGAAGAAGGTAGTCTGGTCAGATCAGACTAAAATGTAGCTTTTTGGCCATCCAAGGAAAACGCTATGTCTGGCACAAGCACAACAACTCTCATCACCCCGAGAATACCATCCCCACAGTGAAGCATCGTGGTGGCAGCATCATGCTGTGGGGATGCTTTTCATCGGCAGGGACTGGGAAACTGGTCAGAATTGAAGGAATGATGGATGGCACTAAAGACAGGGAAATTCTTGACAGAAACCTGTTTCAGTCTTCCAGAGATTTAAGACTGGGATGGAGGTTCACCTTCCAGCAGGACAATGACCCTAAGCATACTGCTAAAGCAATAGTCGAATGGTTTAAGGGGAAATAGTTAGATGTCTTGGAATGGCCGAGTCAAAGCCCAGACCTCAATCTAATTGAGAATGTGGTATGACTTAAAGATTGCTGTACACCAGCGGAACCCATCCAATTTGAAGGAGCTGGAGCAGTTTTGCCTTGAAGAATGGACAAAAATCCCAGTGGCTAGGTGTGCCAAGCTTATAGAGACATACCCCAAAATACTTGCAGCTGTAATTGCTGCAAAAGGTGTCTCTACAAAGTATTGGCTTTGGGGGGGGGGAATAGTTATGCATGCTCAAGTTCTGTTTTTTTGTCTTATTTCTTGTTTGTTTAACATTAACAAATGTTTTGCATCTTCAAAGTGGTAGGTATGTTGTGGAAATCAAATAATACAAACCCCCCAAAAATCTAATTTAATTCCAGGTTGTAAGGCAACAAAATAAGAAAAATGCCAAAGGGGGGTGAATACTTATGCAAGCCACTGTATGTATTCCTGTCTGTGCGATGTCCTGAGAATGCTGCTTTACGGACTCTGACAGAGTCCGTAAAGTGCCTCTCCTCCGCCGGCGATGTTTTGGGTTGGCCTCTGGAATAAGTGCAATTGCTCTGGGGAGAGTGAACAAAGGATCTGCTCCAGGGAAGTCGTAATCCTGGTAGTTCTGGTGAGTTACCGCCGCTCTAATATCCAACAGTTCTTTCCGGCTGTATGTAATGACATAAAACATTTCCTGAGCTAATAATGTTAAAAAAAATTACATAAAAAATAAAAATACTGCAGTCTCCTAAGAGCTAGTCGCGATGCTGCCATCTCTGTCGGCGCCATCTTCAATGCATTCAATATCCTACACGCCTCTTAGCAGGAGCCCGCGCCCACCTACACACCTCTTAGCAGGAGCCCGCGCCCTCCTACACACCTCTTAGCAGGAGCCCGCGCCCTCCTACACACCTCTTAGCAGGAGCCCACGCCCTCCTACACACCTCTTAGCAGGAGCCCACGCCCTCCTACACACCTCTTAGCAGGAGCCCACGCCCTCCTACACACCTCTTAGCAAGAGCCCACGCCCTCCTACACACCTCTTAGCAGGAGCCCACGCCCTCCTACACACCTCTTAGCAGGAGCCCACGCCCTCCTACACACCTCTTAGCAGCAGCCCACGCCCTCCTACACACCTCTTAGCAGCAGCCCACGCCCTCCTACACACCTCTTAGCAGGAGCCCACGCCCTCCTACACACCTCGTAGCAGGAGCCCACGCCCTCCTACACACCTCGTAGCAGGAGCCCACGCCCTCCTACACACCTCTTAGCAGCAGCCCACGCCCTCCTACACACCTCTTAGCAGGAGCCCACGCCCTCCTACACACCTCTTAGCAGCAGCCCACGCCCTCCTACACACCTCTTAGCAGCAGCCCACGCCCTCCTACACACCTCTTAGCAGCAGCCCACGCCCTCCTACACACCTCTTAGCAGGAGCCCACCCCCCTCTACACACCTCTTAGCAGGAGCCCACGCCCTCCTACACACCTCTTAGCAGCAGCCCACGCCCTCCTACACACCTCTTAGCAGCAGCCCACGCCCTCCTACACACCTCTTAGCAGCAGCCCACGCCCTCCTACACACCTCTTAGCAGGAGCCCACGCCCTCCTACACACCTCTTAGCAGCAGCCCACGCCCTCCTACACACCTCTTAGCAGCAGCCCACGCCCTCCTACACACCTCTTAGCAGCAGCCCACGCCCTCCTACACACCTCTTAGCAGCAGCCCACGCCCTCCTACACACCTCTTAGCAGCAGCCCACGCCCTCCTACACACCTCTTAGCAGGAGCCCACGCCCTCCTACACACCTCTTAGCAGGAGCCCACGCCCTCCTACACACCTCTTAGCAGGAGCCCACGCCCTCCTACACACCTCTTAGCAGGAGCCCACGCCCTCCTACACACCTCTTAGCAGGAGCCCACGCCCTCCTACACACCTCTTAGCAGCAGCCCACGCCCTCCTACACACCTCTTAGCAGGAGCCCACGCCCTCCTACACACCTCTTAGCAGGAGCCCACGCCCTCCTACACACCTCTTAGCAGCAGCCCACGCCCTCCTACACACCTCTTAGCAGCAGCCCACGCCCTCCTACACACCTCTTAGCAGCAGCCCACGCCCTCCTACACACCTCTTAGCAGGAGCCCACGCCCTCCTACACACCTCTTAGCAGCAGCCCACGCCCTCCTACACACCTCTTAGCAGGAGCCCACGCCCTCCTACACACCTCTTAGCAGCAGCCCACGCCCTCCTACACACCTCTTAGCAGGAGCCCACGCCCTCCTACACACATCTTAGCAGGAGCCCACGCCCTCCTACACGGTTCTTCTAATCCTTCGTCTGGATCATTATTAGCGTGTGTGTGTGTGTGTGTGTGTCCACAGGGAATTGACGTCACAGTCTGAGTCCCAGCCTGTAAGAGCCTTAACATTCAGGAGTGACCTACTACTGCAGGAAGAGGTGCAGACAGACACATTTCTAATAAGCAGTGAAGGTAGCTAAGCGTGTCCTTACCTGTGCAGGTGAAACACTTGACGTGGAAGTGTGTGTCCTGAACGCGAACCACTTCTCCCTTACACACCTCCCGACAACGCTGACACCGGATAGGTCCAGAGCTCCGCTCACTGCCCAAAGAGCCCTGCTGATAGGCTGTAGAGAGAGAGAGAGAGCACAGCTGACCTCATCCAATCATAACAGTCAATATGTGTCTCCCAGATGGCCCCCTATTCCCTATACAGTTCACTACTATTTAACATGGCCCATAGGGCTCTGCTGTATGTAGGGAATAGGGGGCAATCTGGGACGCAGCCAACAATACAAACCAGTCAGTCTATATACTCTGTACTATACTGCAGTCGGCAAGAGCCTTGTGTTCACAGACTGCCATTGTATGCAGTAAACTATAAATAGACTGTTAACCTTTTTAGGACACGCGTTCCGCTAGCAGAACCCCTGACAACATCCCTCTGAAAAGGCAGCGCGGGAAATTCTAAAATAGTTTTCAGAAATATGTAACTTTCACACATTAACAAGTCCAATAATGAATGTATAGTGTACGTTGAGGAGAAGGATTTACATAATCAAATCACTGTGTTCTGCTAACACTTGTTATGAAGCTGTGAAGTCTGTCACCTCTACAAGCTCTCTCTCTCCCTCCACCTCCTCATCGACTCTCTCCACCCATCTATCGTGCCCTGTATGCATACTTGTGAGTGTGTTTGTTTGTGGATTTTACATATTGCTCACTCCCACATTCTATAATAGGTGATTGTTTCCTTCACAATGCTGGCAACACAGGTGACCAATCTCAGTATTTCTGGCCAGACACACCCTAACAGGGAGAGAACACAACACAAATGGGAAACTCTAACACTAAGACTATGTTGTATTAACACAGGATGCAGGGGGAATGGTGTATGTCTACCACTATATTATGTTACAATTATGTCTGAGGAATCCAAACAAAACTCTACAGGTTTCCACAGACATGCCGATGAAAAAGTGGGTACTAGACACGTGTGTGTGTGTGTGTGTGAGTATAGATTAACCCAGTTCTCTGTGCCACAGGGGAAGTAGTGTGTGCCAGGTAGAGTAATCCTCTAGGCTTCTGTCCTCTGGAGAGGAGAGGAGACGGGAGGGGTGAGGGGAGAGGGGTGAGGGTAGAGAGAAGAGGAGAGGAGACGGGGGAGGAGGGGTGAGAAGAGAGGTGAGCGGAGAGAGAAGAGGAGAGGAGACGGGGGAGAGGAGAGAAGACGGGAGAGTGAGGGGAGAGAAGAGGGGTGAGGGGAGAGAGAAGAGGAGACGGAGGAGAGGAGACGGGAGGGGTGAGGGGAGAGAAGAGGGGTGAGGGGAGAGAAGAGGAGAGGAGACGGGGGAGAGGAGAGAAGACGGGAGAGTGAGGGGAGAGAAGAGGGGTGAGGGGAGAGAGAAGAGGAGACGGAGGAGAGGAGACGGGAGGGGTGAGGGGAGAGAAGAGGGGTGAGGGGAGAGAAGAGGAGAGGAGACGGGGGAGAGGAGAGAAGACGGGAGAGTGAGGGGAGAGAAGAGGGGTGAGGGGAGAGAGAAGAGGAGACGGAGGAGAGGAGACGGGAGGGGTGAGGGGAGAGAAGAGGGGTGAGGGGAGAGAAGAGGAGAGGAGACGGGGGAGAGGAGAGAAGACGGGAGAGTGAGGGGAGAGAAGAGGGGTGAGGGGAGAGAGAAGAGGAGACGGAGGAGAGGAGACGGGAGGGGTGAGGGGAGAGAAGAGGGGTGAGGGGAGAGAAGAGGAGACGGGGGAGAGGAGAGAAGACGGGAGAGTGAGGGGAGAGAAGAGGGGTGAGGGGAGAGGAGACGGGGAGAGGAGACGGGAGGGGTGAGGGGTATCATGGGAGCTAGCCATTAGCCAGGGCATAGAGAGGAGGAGAGGAGAGGAGACAGGAGGGGTGAGGGGAGAGGAGAGGAGACGGGGGAGAGGAGAGGAGAATCATGGGAGCTAGCCACTAGCCAGGGCATAGAGAGGAGGAGAGGAGGATAATGCCTTTTACCTGTCTTCCATCCTGAGGACATCAACAGCACAGAGAGGGAAAGTACACACCACAGGATTACCCAGATTAAAGGACAATTCCACTCAAAATTGTGTGCCACCCTATGGGACTCCTGGTTGTGATTCTGCTGCTATTTCCGTGCCGACCTCAACACCTGCTGAGAGCTCACACACAAGGGATTGTGGGACATTGGAGGTGACAGGTCCCTCGCACTCTCTCGCTCTACTCTCTCTCTCCCCACTGAGATAAAGTGAACAGAAGAGAGGGAAGGGAGGAGGAGAAGAGAGATGGATGAAGAGAACAGAAGAGAGGGAGGGGGAGAACAGGAGAAGAGAGAGGGATGAAGAGAACAGAAGAGATGGAGGGAGAGGAGGAGAAGAGAGAGGGATGAAGAGAACAGAAGAGATGGAGGGGGAGAACAGGAGAAGAGAGAGGGACGAAGAGAACAAAAGAGATGGAGGGAGAGGAGGAGAAGAGAGAGGGATGAAGAGAACAGAAGAGATGGAGGGGGAGAACAGGAGAAGAGAGAGGGACGAAGAGAACAGAAGAGATGGAGGGGGAGAACAGGAGAAGAGAGAGGAATGAAGAGAACAGAAGAGATGGAGGGGGAGGAGGAGAAGAGAGAGGAATGAAGAGAACAGAAGAGATGGAGGGGGAGAACAGGAGAAGAGAGAGGAATGAAGAGAACAGAAGAGATGGAGGGGGAGGAGGAGAAGAGAGAGGAATGAAGAGAACAGAAGAGATGGAGGGGGAGGAGGAGAAGAGAGAGGAATGAAGAGAACAGAAGAGATGGAGGGGGAGAACAGGAGAAGAGAGAGGGACGAAGAGAACAGAAGAGATGGAGGGAGAGGAGAAGAGAGAGAGATGAAGAGAACAGAAGAGATGGAGGGAGAGGAGGAGAAGAGAGAGGGACGAAGAGAACAGAAGATATGGAGGGAGAACAGGAGAAGAGAGAGGGACGAAGAGAACAGAAGAGATGGAGGGAGAGGAGGAGAAGAGAGAGGGATGAAGAGAACAGAAGAGATGGAGGGGGAGGAGGAGAAGAGAGAGGGATGAAGAGAACAGAAGAGATGGAGGGAAAACAGGAGAAGAGAGAGGGACGAAGAGAACAGAAGAGATGGAGGGGGAGGAGGAGAAGAGAGAGGAATGAAGAGAACAGAAGAGATGGAGGGAGAGGAGGAGAAGAGAGAGGGATGAAGAGAACAGAAGAGATGGAGGGGGAGGAGGAGAAGAGAGAGGGATGAAGAGAACAGAAGAGATGGAGGGGGAGAACAGGAGAAGAGAGAGGGATGAAGAGAACAGAAGAGATGGAGGGGAGAACAGGAGAAGAGAGAGGAATGAAGAGAACAGAAGAGATGGAGGGGGAGAACAGGAGAAGAGAGAGGAATGAAGAGAACAGAAGAGATGGAGGGGGAGGAGGAGAAGAGAGAGGGATGAAGAGAACAGAAGAGATGGAGGGGGAGAACAGGAGAAGAGAGAGGGATGAAGAGAACAGAAGAGATGGAGGGGAGAACAGGAGAAGAGAGAGGAATGAAGAGAACAGAAGAGATGGAGGGGGAGAACAGGAGAAGAGAGAGGAATGAAGAGAACAGAAGAGATGGAGGGGGAGGAGGAGAAGAGAGAGGAATGAAGAGAACAGAAGAGATGGAGGGGGAGGAGGAGAAGAGAGGGATGAAGAGAACAGAAGAGATGGAGGGGGAGGAGGAGAAGAGAGAGGAATGAAGAGAACAGAAGAGATGGAGGGGGAGGAGGAGAAGAGAGGGATGAAGAGAACAGAACATAGGGGGGGAGGAGAAGAGACACTCACCTCAGCTAAATCCAAAGCAGGTGGTTATTAGCTGTAGTAAGTCAGTGACCAGTACAGTCTCTCAACATAGTCTCTCTCTCTCTACCCCCTCCATCTTCCCCTCTCTCTCACCCCCTCTCTTTCTCCAGACCTTGGGGAGGACATATCCATCAGAGAGTGATGTAGGGTCCAGTGGGCCTCCTGAGGTTGAAGAGGCACTGTTGCCCCTTCTTCACCACACTGTCTGTGTGGGTGGACCATTTCAGTTTGTCCCTGATGTGTACGCAGAGGAACTTAAAACTTTCCACCTTCTCCTCTACTGTCCCGTCGATGTGGATAGGGGCTGCTCCCTCTGCTGTTTCCTGAAGTCCACGACCATCTCCTTTGTTTTGTTGACGTTGAGTGTGACATTGAGTTTGTTGACGTTGAGTGCTGGCAGGAGCATCCTGTCTGGTGCAGAGATCAACAAGGCCTATGGTTTCATCACTACCGCGTCCCTCCACCTTGGCCTGGATGAGGGCAAGGTTCTTGGCAGTCTGGCGAAGTACACTTCCAAGCAAGGGCTTTGGGATGGAGATGCAATATGGCAGTCGTGCCAAAATAACTCATCAGCCACCTTTGTGGATTTGAGGCTCTTTCCCTTGTTGCCTCCAACATCCAAATTGCACCAACATCAGCCGTCTCAGTGCGCAACTGGCCGTGTTTGGGAACACACACACACACACACCAAAGCACGCAACAGGTTGAACAATACAAGGGTTGACAAATTGGTGGCCATCCAGGCAAATGTTTGGCTTTTTGAGCCTGACAACGAGCCATCCTCAACCAGGTTGGAAAGTGACAGTGAAGATGAGGTCTCAGAGAGTCTGATGTTGAAGAGGTGGACATTGAGGAGGTCCAGGGAGAAAACATGGAAGCCTGAGAGGAAGACAACCAAAGCTCTAGTTTCTAGACAATCATTATGTTGAAAACATTTTTGGGAGATGCAATGGATCATTCAATATTCCCTTTATTTTGTTGTGAAATCATCCCATGTGAAGAGTCAACTCATTTAATTAAAATTCAATTCGTAACTTCATTTAAAAAATAATATTTCTGTTGGAAGGATTTAATCATTTTCAATGTCTACTTAAAAGGTGTATGTTTCTGTATACATATGACATGGTAAATATATCCAATGCAAAATTTGCATATATTTCCGTTAATTTCCATATATTCCTCTTAATTCCCACGGAAATTTTCCACCTCTGAATATTCCACAAAATGTGCAACCCTAGTCCAGTGACATCACGGACAGACCATGTCACTCTACGGAGAGAGGAGGGTAAAATTGTCTCGTAGATAGACCACATGATGATTCACACCAGCCCCCCCTCCTCAAGTGTGTCCGTCACAGATAAGTCCTGTACTCACCTGGTCAGCCCTGATGGCCAGAAATACTTCTGTTTCTCAATCCTCAGTCCATGAACTGTTACCAGTCTATGAGATGTTGGTAAGCCAACCTTCCCCCTCAGTTGGTTAACTGAGGACTGTTACCAGTCTATGAGATGTTGGTAAGCCAACCTTCCCCCTCAGTTGGTAAACTGAGGACTGTTACCAGTCTCTGGGATGTTGGTAAACATCAGTTGGTTAACTGAGGACTGTTACCAGTCTCTGGGATGTTGGTAAACATCAGTTGGTTAACTGAGGACTGTTACCAGTCTCTGGGATGTTGTAAACATCAGTTGGTTAACTGAGGACTGTTACCAGTCTCTGGGATGTCGGTAAACATCAGTTGGTTAACTGAGGACTGTTACCAGTCTCTGGGATGTCGGTAAACATCAGTTGGTTAACTGAGGACTGTTACCAGTCTCTGGGATGTCGGTAAACATCAGTTGGTTAACTGAGGACTGTTACCAGTCTCTGGGATGTTGGTAAACATTAGTTGGTTAACTGAGGACTGTTACCAGTCTCTGGGATGTTGGTAAATATCAGTTGGTTAACTGAGGACTGTTACCAGTCTCTGGGATGTTGGTAAACATCAGTTGGTTAACTGAGGACTGTTACCAGTCTCTGGGATGTTGGTAAACATCAGTTGGTTAACTGAGGACTGTTACCAGTCTCTGGGATGTTGGTAAACATCAGTTGGTTAACTGAGGACTGTTACCAGTCTCTGGGATGTTGGTAAACATCAGTTGGTTAACTGAGGACTGTTACCAGTCTCTGGGATGTTGGTAAACATCAGTTGGTTAACTGAGGACTGTTACCAGTCTCTGGGATGTTGGTAAACATCAGTTGGTTAACTGAGGACTGTTACCAGTCTCTGGGATGTTGGTAAACATCAGTTGGTTAACTGAGGACTGTTACCAGTCTCTGGGATGTCGGTAAACATCAGTTGGTTAACTGAGGTCTGTTACCAGTCTCTGGGATGTCGGTAAACATCAGTTGGTTAACTGAGGACTGTTACCAGTCTCTGGGATGTTGTAAACATCAGTTGGTTAACTGAGGTCTGTTACCAATCTCTGGGATGTTGGTAAACATCAGTTGGTTAACTGAGGACTGTTACCAGTCTCTGGGATGTTGTAAACATCAGTTGGTTAACTGAGGACTGTTACCAGTCTCTGGGATGTTGTAAACATCAGTTGGTTAACTGAGGACTGTTACCAGTCTCTGGGATGTTGGTAAACATCAGTTGGTTAACTGAGGACTGTTACCAGTCTCTGGGATGTTGGTAAACATCAGTTGGTTAACTGAGGTCTGTTACCAGTCTCTGGGATGTCGGTAAACATCAGTTGGTTAACTGAGGACTGTTACCAGTCTCTGGGATGTTGTAAACATCAGTTGGTTAACTGAGGTCTGTTACCAGTCTCTGGGATGTTGGTAAACATCAGTTGGTTAACTGAGGTCTGTTACCAGTCTCTGGGATGTCGGTAAACATCAGTTGGTTAACTGAGGACTGTTACCAGTCTCTGGGATGTTGGTAAACATCAGTTGGTTAACTGAGGACTGTTACCAGTCTCTGGGATGTTGGTAAACATCAGTTGGTTAACTGAGGACTGTTACCAGTCTCTGGGATGTTGTAAACATCAGTTGGTCAACTGAGGACTGTTACCAGTCTCTGACTGTTACCCAGTCTCTGACTGTTACCCAGTCTCTGACTGTTACCCAGTCTCTGACACTGATTTGGTACGTGTTGGTTTGACTCTAATCAGTCATCCAAGATGGAAGACATTATAAATATGTAGGTAACCTTAAACAATCAGAAAGTAATGAAGCACCACTCCTAAATAGAGGTGGCAGGGTTTTTATTGGCTGCCGTAATCCTCTAGATATGACAACACACACGTCACTGAGCTGCTGTAATCCTCTAGATGTAATGACAACACAACCGTCACTGAGCTGCTGTAATCCTCTAGATATAATGACAACACACACGTCACTGAGCTGCTGTAATCCTCTAGATATAATGACAACACACACGTCACTGAGCTGCTGTAATCCTCTAGATATAATGACAACACACACGTCACTGAGCTGCTGTAATCCTCTAGATATAATGACAACACAACCGTCACTGAGCTGCTGTAATCCTCTAGATATAATGACAACACACACGTCACTGAGCTGCTGTAATCCTCTAGATATAATGACAACACACACGTCACTGAGCTGCTGTAATCCTCTAGATATAATGACAACACACACGTCACTGAGCTGCTGTAATCCTCTAGATGTAATGACAACACAACCGTCACTGAGCTGCTGTAATCCTCTAGATGTAATGACAACACAACCGTCACTGAGCTGCTGTAATCCTCTAGATATAATGACAACACAACCGTCACTGAGCTGCTGTAATCCTCTAGATATAATGACAACACAACCGTCACTGAGCTGCTGTAATCCTCTAGATATAATGACAACACAACCGTCACTGAGCTGCTGTAATCCTCTAGATATAATGACAACACAACCGTCACTGAGCTGCTGTAATCCTCTAGATGTAATGACAACACACACGTCACTGAGCTGCTGTAATCCTCTAGATGTAATGACAACACACACGTCACTGAGCTGCTGTAATCCTCTAGATATAATGACAACACAACCGTCACTGAGCTGCTGTAATCCTCTAGATATAATGACAACACACACGTCACCATGCTGCTGTAATCCTCTAGATATAATGACAACACACACGTCACTGAGCTGCTGTAATCCTCTAGATATAATGACAACACACACGTCACTGAGCTGCTGTAATCCTCTAGATATAATGACAACACAACCGTCACTGAGCTGCTGTAATCCTCTAGATATAATGACAACACAACCGTCACTGAGCTGCTGTAATCCTCTAGATATAATGACAACACACACGTCACTGAGCTGCTGTAATCCTCTAGATATAATGACAACACACACGTCACTGAGCTGCTGTAATCCTCTAGATATAATGACAACACACACGTCACTGAGCTGCTGTAATCCTCTAGATATAATGACAACACAACCGTCACTGAGCTGCTGTAATCCTCTAGATATAATGACAACACACACGTCACTGAGCTGCTGTAATCCTCTAGATATAATGACAACACAACCGTCACTGAGCTGCTGTAATCCTCTAGATATAATGACAACACACACGTCACTGAGCTGCTGTAATCCTCTAGATATAATGACAACACAACCGTCACTGAGCTGCTGTAATCCTCTAGATATAATGACAACACACACGTCACTGAGCTGCTGTAATCCTCTAGATATAATGACAACACACACGTCACTGAGCTGCTGTAATCCTCTAGATATAATGACAACACACATGTCACTGAGCTGCTGTAATCCTCTAGATATAATGACAACACAACCGTCACTGAGCTGCTGTAATCCTCTAGATGTAACTCTGTGTTTGGTAAACTGAAGCCTGTTATATAAGAGGTAAAGCTACAGCTAACAGGTGCCTGATACTGACAACTCTATTCATTTCCCAAAACAGAGTCAACACGTCTGTTTCTGGTGTTTTCTTTCTGCTACTCTTTTGTTCTTTACTTCTTTATGCTGTTGATTATTCTTCCAGAAGAAAGAGAGAGAAAATTAGACCGTGAAACAGGTGAAAAAGTAAAGGAGAGTAGACACACAAACAGAAAGAGAGAGAAAGAGAGTGACAGAGATCGAGTGAGATGTTGTGTAGTTGTGTGGTTGTGTGGCTGTGTAGTTGTGTGGCTGTGTAGTTGTGTGGTTGTGTAGTTGTGTGGCTGTGTAGTTGTGTGGCTGTGTGGCTGTGTAGTTGTGTGGCTGTGTGGCTGTGTAGTTGAGTGGTAGTGTGGTTGTGTGGCTGTGTAGTTGTGTGGCTGTGTAGTTGTGTGGCTGTGTAGTTGTGTGGCTGTGTGGTTGTGTGGCTGTGTAGTTGAGTGGTAGTGTGGTTGTGTGGCTGTGTAGTTGTGTAGTTGTGTGGCTGTGTGGCTGTGTAGTTGTGTGGTAGTGTAGTATTGTAGTTGTGTGGCTGTGTGGTTATGTAGTTGTGTGGTTGTGTGGCTGTGTGGTTGTGTAGTTGTGTAGTTGTGTGGCTGTGTAGTTGTGTGGCTGTGTAGTTGTGTAGTTGTGTGGCAGTGTAGTTGTGTGGCAGTGTAGTTGTGTGGCAGTGTAGTTGTGTGGCTGTGTAGTTGTGTGGCAGTGTAGTTGTGTGGCAGTGTAGTTGTGTAGTTGTGTGGCTGTGTAGTTGTGTGGCAGTGTAGTTGTGTAGTTGTGTGGCTGTGTAGTTGTGTGGCAGTGTAGTTGTGTGGCAGTGTAGTTGTGTGGCAGTGTAGTTGTGTGGCAGTGTAGTTGTGTGGCAGTGTAGCAGTGTAGTTGTGTAGTTGTGTGGCTGTGTAGCAGTGTAGTTGTGTGGCTGTGTAGTTGTGTAGTTGTGTGGCAGTGTAGTTGTGTGGCAGTGTAGTTATGTGGCTGTGTAGTTGTGTGGCTGTGTAGTTGTGTAGTTGTGTGGCAGTGTAGTTGTGTAGTTGTGTGGCAGTGTAGTTGTGTGGCAGTGTAGTTGTGTGGCAGTGTAGTTGTGTGGCAGTGTAGTTGTGTGGCTGTGTAGTTGTGTAGTTGTGTGGCAGTGTAGTTGTGTGGCAGTGTAGTTGTGTGGCTGTGTAGTTGTGTAGTTGTGTAGTTGTGTAGTTGTGTGGCTGTGTAGTTGTGTGGCTGTGTAGTTGTGTGACAGAGCGAGAAACTCCACCAGAGAATAACCTGCTGCTCTCTAACTGGTCTCCTCAGCCAGATAGAGAAGAGGGAACACACACACCCACAGAAAGACACACACCAAAAGGCACACGGCACCGACCCACTGACCATGAGATACAGAGCGAGCAGCAGATGAGAAGAGACATTCTAACTTCAATGTAATTACATTCTAGCTCCTGGGCTATCTCACCCAATGTAGCGGATAGCACACAGAACAGCACCGAACACTGACATGGCCTATGGGGAGGAGAGAGAAGTGGAGAGAAGAGGAGATGAGAGGTGAGGAGATGAGAGGTGAGGAGATGAGAGGTGAGGAAATGAGAGGTGAGGAGATGAGAGGTGAGGAGATGAGAGGTGAGGAGATGAGAGGTGAGGAGATGAGAGGTGAGGAGATGAGAGGTGAGGAGATGAGAAGTGAGGAGATGAGAAGTGAGGAGATGAGAAGTGAGGAGAGGTGAGGAGATGAGAGGAGATGAGAAATGAGGTGAGGAGAGGAGATGGGAGATGAGAGGTGAGGAGATGAGAGGTGAGGAGATGAGAGGTGAGGAGATGAGAGGTGAGGAGATGAGGAGATGAGGTGAGAAGTGAGGAGAGGTGAGGAGATGAGAAGTGAGGAGAGGTGAGGAGATGAGAGGAGATGAGAAGTGAGGTGAGGAGAGGAGATGGGAGATGAGAGGTGAGGAGATGAGAGGTGAGGAGATGAGAGGTGAGGAGATGAGGAGATGAGGAGATGAGAGTTGAGGAAATTAGATGAGAGGTGAGATGAGAGGTGAGATGAGATGAGAGGTGAGGAGATGAGAGGTGATGAGAGGTGATGAGAGGAGAGGAGAAGTGAGGAGATGTGAGGAGAGGAGAGGAGATGAGAGGTGAGGAGATGAGAAGTGAGGAGAGGTGAGGAGAGAAGATGAGAGGTGAGGAGATGAGAGGTGAGGAGATGAGAGGTGAGGTGAGGTGAGGAGTGAGATGAGAGGTGATGAGATGAGAGGTGATGAGAGGTGAGGAGAGGAGATGAGATGTGAGGAGAGAAGATGAGTGTGAGATGAGGAGATGAGATGAGATACTGTCCCTGATGTGTGTGTACGCCTGGAGCCAGAGCACTGACACATCACACGACCATCTGCCTGCTGACTCTACACACGCACTGCTGAGAGGGTGTGTGTGTGTGTGTGTGTGTGTGTGTGTGTGTGTGTGTGTGTGTGTGTGTGTGTGTGTGTGTGTGTGTGTGTGTGTGTGTGTGTCTACAGATAGCATGTGCAGGGTGCTCTGGTGATGGTTCTCCAGATAGTGACCTAACCCCTCATCTCCCATCAGCTGACAAAATAACTCCAAACATTTATACAGCCACCAGAGAAATTGTTCACACACACACACACACACACACACACACACACACACACACACACACACACACACACACACACACACACACACACACACACACACACACACACACACACACACTCAATAAGGCGATCCACACGGGAGACTTAAGATTGAATAATGAATAATGCAATGACATCCAATTAGGAGAAAGAATGATGTAGGCCTAATAATAATACAATCATACAGACTTGGACATTGGGGAGGGGAGAAAGGGGAAATGGAGAAAGGGGGAATGGAGATAGAGGGAGACAGGGGGAGGGGAGAAAGGGGGAGACAGGGGGAGGGGAGACGGGGAGGGAGAAAGGGGGAATGGAGATAGGGGGAGAAAGGGAGGGGTAGACAGGGAGGGGGAATGGAGATAGAGGGTGACAGGGGGAGGGAGAAAGGGGGAGGGGAGATAGGGGGAGACAAGTAAAGAAGTGAAGTGATGGCAGTGGAAGGAGAAGAGGAGGAAAGAGGGAGGAGAGGAGGGAGGACAGGAGTCATCTGACATTCCAGAGTACCAGGACGGACTGAAGACAGTGCAGCAGTGTGGGTCCTGGCCTGGGGGAACTCTGTAGTTTTGTTCCAACCCAACACTAGCAGACAGGCTCCTCTTATCAAAGCAGTGGTCATGGGGGAGGCCTGTGTATGTCTGTGTTTGTGTGGCTGCTGGGGACTCAGCTGACTGGGGATCAGTGGTGTTGCGAAGACAGGCAATTGCCCCTGGCATCGCAGGCTACAGTCAGCTGATTTGAGATCTGTGTGTGTATACATCCTTCAGGGGGATGGCCTCTGTTCTGGTAAGATTAGCTGTCTCCAGATCAGTTAGATCTGTGGCCCAACGGCTGAGGCTGATCTGTCCAGTCTTGGTGTAGAGCTGAACTGGGGCTGATCTGTCCAGTCTTGGTGTAGAGCTGAACTGGGGCTGACAGGGGCTGGTTGCAATGAGCTTTGCAATTATGCTAGGGAGACAACAGGTTTGTGGATGTATGTGATGTGATGTCTGAGTCTGATGATGATGAGTACGAAGATGATTATGATAATAAACTGTGGGAATAGATTGTTTACAAAATTCAGAAGACAAACTGCACATTTCTAACATCAAATGATGTGAACTATTATGTAGAGACGCAGTTTGCCATCCAGACAGACACACAGAAGCCCTGACATGTCAGGGAGTAACAGCTGCTGGAGGAAGTCTAAGACTACTGAGTACACAAGTCCCTTACCTTGACCCCTAACCCTTTACATAACCACAACACGATACCACACAACCCCCACACAGTACTCCATCCTCACACTCAGTCGCCTAATTTGAGACATTTATTCAAGAAACACTACCAAGGATGAGCTAATAAAAAGCATTGATGAACCCTTGAAGTGAAAGGGGGGAAGAAAGCAACAGAGAAACGTTGTCTTTCTCTCTGTTCTGTTCAGAATAACTTCAAATCAATACAGAATAATTAGAACATACAGTATGTTAATCAAATGTTGAATGTAAAGCACATTTGTAGTTTATTTTCCATTGCATGCTACTAAACCTGTCTATTCTCGATTGTCGATTCTTGTTGTTTTATCTGTGCATCCTCCTCAGAGCGACGCTTCAAAGTAAACTAGAGAAGAGCGGAGAGCTTCAAAGTAACGGAGAACAGACGAGAGGCGCAGAGGAATGGACTCACCATTGGTACTCATGATGCTCACAGGTTCTCATCCAAGACAATGTTCCCAGAAAACACCGGTGATCATCTTCAGAGCAGCTATAATTCCAATAAACCGAAATATCCTTTCTACTCTGGTGACTTTTCAACCCGAGGGAGAGAAATAGAGACAGGGGTGTTCCCAGTTCTCTGGAATCCAATACGTAAACGACAAACCTCCTCCTCTTCAATGGTTGAGCAGAAAAATAACGTCAGTCAGCCAGGAAAGACACAATGTTGCACAGTCGCATTCCATGTCTAGGATGTTGTCCCTCCCGGTTGATTTCACAGTGTTCTCTGAAACCGCTGACCATGTCTGGCACCGCCGTGCGCTCGCTCTCCTCTCTCTCCCGGTTGATATGTGAAAATAACTCGCGCTCCAACCACAGGCTCCAATGGAGCGACGTCACTGAAGCACAGCGCGCAGGTTCGGTGTGGCACGCGAGCAAACCATGGAGCGAACGATCACCGTGTTTTTTTCTGAGGTCAAGGGAGAGGCGAGAGCAGGCGCACCTGCGGTTTGGGATTTAAACTCCGCGGATGATTACCAGGGATGACACCGCCCTCTTCTGAAAGTATTTTATGGTGCACACTAATATATTCATTGGATCGTTACCTTTATTAGTCTAGATAACACACAACAGCGTTGGGGAAGCTTCTCTGAAATCATAGTTTACCAACATACCAATTACTTCACACTGGAAGAAGTTAACCTACAACTAAAGCTACACAAATATAGTTTACCTTGAAAAAGTACAACAAATATAATATCTATATCTAAAATGTCATAAACTACAAATTGCAAGATCAACAGATCCATATGGGGTCAGATGTTAACCAAATGTGTAATTTAGCTTATTAAACACACACACACACACAAAAAATCAATTGAGAATTATGAATGTCTGATAGCGAAAAAGAAAGCCTATACTTCACCCATAATTTATTTAATTTTTTCAAAAAAAGTTGTATGTAGTTCCGGTAGTTAGCTATACTGCTACATAGCAAAAAAGTAATGAACTACTGAAATCACTACCAAGATTTGAATTTAGTTAAACTACCACCAAGCTACTGCTAAAAGTAGATTAATTAGTAGTTTAACTTCATGTAGTTCACTACTCCCCAACACTGACAAAAAATAGGGCTCGTAAAACTGAACCAAACAACTATCATTACAAAAGTTAATTCCCTCGTTTTTTAATAAAAAAAACATTTTTACTTTCACTTTTTGATGATAAGATAAAGTGAGCGTCATGAATGAGATTCCCATCAATTTGATGTCTATAATATACATAACAGAATGGGTTCATATTACTGACACCCAGGGGCGAAAATCTGAGATCAACCTTGGAGGGGACAATTACATTAAATTTTCTCAAGAGCAATTCCTGAGGGGGACACCAAAAGTAGTGCTGTAACACATAGCATACGTTGTTAAATGTATATTGAGGAACCATAATTCCTACAACTGGATAATTGATAGGTACAGTAGTTAACTGAAGGGTTTTCCCAACTTGTTCAAATGTTTAAATCATTATAATTCTACTACTAATAATAGTTATAGCAGTGCTCCTTACCAGTCCAGTATGTATGCAGGTATTCGTACTTACAACCAGCAATATCAAGAAAGGTCAGTAGGTGACAATGGTACTGTACACTGTATGAGTGTAGTTTTCATAAATACAATGAACATGGTGTGATCACATCTAAAAGAATCTCCATTGAGAACCATCACAAAGTTGGTCTCCGTATTGAATTGACCTTTTAATTGGACTTTTTCTGATACATTTATATAGTCATTAAATATGTCCACCTGGCCTGAGTCTACAATATCTTTGCAAGAACAAAAAGCTTAAAATAAGTAGTTCTAAAAGCAAAATAACTACTTCAATGAAAAACCCAAATAAATCAAACAAAATATCCTTCAGTGTCTCAACTCAGCCGGTGTCTCAACTCAGCCAGTGTCTCAACTCAGCCAGTGTCTCAACTCAGCCAGTGTCTCAACTCAGCCAGTGTCTCAACTCAGCCAGTGTCTCAACTCAGCCAGTGTCTCAACTCAGCCAGTGTCTCAACTCAGCCAGTGTCTCAACTCAGCCAGTGTCTCAACTCAGTCAGTGTCTCAACTCAGTCAGTGTCTCAACTCTTCAAACAGCAGCTATGGACAAGTATGTCGCACAAAGTAGGCCATTTTAAATAAAATAACATGAAATAAATCATTTGTAAGTGTCCTGAAAACTACTAAACAAAAGAACAAATATCAATTACACCAGGGGTTCTCAAACAGGGGTCCATGGACTAATTGCAAGGGGTCCGTGAAATAAAAAAGTGTAATGAATGTAGTCAGTACCACAAGGTTTACAGTAAGTTTACATATAATATAGAGGGGGTGGAGGTCCCTGAGGACTGCTCAAAACCTTGCCTGCCTTGCCTCAAAATATGCAGGGGTTCCAGTACCCCAAAAAGGTTGAGAACCACTGCTATACACACTACTGAACAAAAGAACCGAGCATATGTTTGCGGGTTTCCTCAACAACACATCAGTTGGCACTTTCGCAATGCCCTCGCCTGTTGTCTCGACACCCTGTATAGCCCAATAAACTCCTTGTGAGGGACATGGTCATGGTCAACATAATGCAGACAGACATTCTCCTGTTCAGCACCAGAGACATCTTGAGTACCATCAACAATTAATGAAAATTGTACAATCGGAAGAGACCTAATCTCAGCTGCAATGCCTCGAATGACTATTGGCCATGATGTTCAGAATTTCATTCTGTGCTTTGGGGCCTGTGTACATTGTGGTACGCTCTGTTAACCACTTCAGTAAAATGGGATCATCCTCTTCTGCCCTAAGTTTCAAAATCTGGTATAAATTCCCACTGTCATCCGTGTGGCCTCTAAAGGCTTGTCCCTGTCTTACTACATGCCGCACCGAACTAACAATTTTCATCAAGCAATGCCTTGCGTCATCCAGCTGTTTAACCCACGCGCTGGACATAACTGGACACTGATTGGATTTAGCTGGTGTGCTGTTACAATTACAAAGTGGCGGTGGGTTTGGCAATTTTGATGTGCTGTGAATTTTTCAATGCCTTTTCTCCAGTTCCTAAATCCTGCACTAATGAAGGCAGCATCAGCTCTTTGGCCAAAAGATGGCTGGCTTGAAAACCCTTGGCTACAGTGAAAACACAACACTCCTTTTATTGATGGATTATAATGTAGCCAGGGGAAATCGCGAAACCATCTCTCTTGAAACGTCAACACTCTGTTGGCAAGAGTTTGCGGTTCTATAAATTGTGGGTGTGGCTGATATGGTTTTGTGCCATCACTGTGGTAACTGGACAATGCTGTGCCACTGTCCCCTATACTGGTGCTGCTGGCAACAAGGGTGACACTTGGTCCTGCCGTGGCTGTGACACTGTCCTCTGAAGTCTCTCTTCAGCCTAATGACATCATTGTGAAACATTTCCATTAGCATTTCACTTCTTTCTTATGAACATTTTATCAACTAGTCTTTGAGATATTAGGATACTAGAGTTCTTACTATGCGTTTTGGTGTACTGACAAATACTCTGATGTCCGTCTTCTTACTTTTTTCTGCCATTTTTCTACCTGGCTGGCTGGCTGGCCTAGCTGCACACACACACATTTACACAACACATGCTGCAACCTTTTGTAATTTAAATAGTTTGTTTCATATTGGCTGGCTTCCAACAATAGCTGAATTTGTAAAGCTAGCGAGCACCAATTCCGTTTCTGTGTGTTTGCTATAATCTTTGCTACCTGGTTAAATAAAGGTGAAATAAAATAAAATAAAAAAAGTTCACTAGCGACAATTTATCTTTTGCAACGAGACCATTATATATATTTAAGACAATGGTAGAAGAGAGTGTAGTTCTGTTCTGTTCAGTTTGGACTTGAGTTTATTGCTAACCTTATCACAGGGACGTCGAAGCACTACAGCTGCATGCTGATCTTGGAATAAACTGACGATAGCAAAGATTCCATCTTTGACGACGCCACATAAATGGAATAGGTACTAGCTAGCTTGATAGTTAATGTTTGCTTTAGTTTGCGCGCTAGCTCTGCAAATTCCCCTAGTGTGTGAACCCTGCCAACATAAAAATAAATAAATAACATTGCTATGGACCTGCTATGGATTGACTGGATTAACCTCGCGTCAGTTACGTACATGTCCCTTTCGAACAGTAGATACAAACTCTCTATTACCTTGCCAGCTAAAGAACTGGCAGTGGATCAAACCATTGTGAGGCAAAGGGCGGGGGGGGGTCGCAATCTTTTGAAATTTAAATGCGCTATTAAGTGTCTATAATCAGCACAAGTGCTTTCATTGCGTATTATTAATATTATTGAAATTACATAGTTATGTTTACAGTGATATATTGGGGGGGACAAATCATATTTTTCCCAAGATGGGGGGGTCGTGTCCCCCCCGTCCCCCCTGGGATTTCCGCCTATGCTGACACCAATCACCTACTTTTTCATGCTTGTACAGAGATTGGTTGGAGCTGCCAGGGCTGTGCTCCTCGTGACATTGTCGCCACCTGCAGGACATCAGTGGTCCTTCGAACCTACTGTTTTGAATCTACTGTTTTGAACCTACTGTTTTGAACCTACTGTTTTGAATCTACTGTTTTGAACCTACTGTTTTGAACCTACTGTTTTGAACCTACTGTTT
Organism: Salvelinus fontinalis; assembly: GCF_029448725.1. Classification (NCBI taxonomy): domain Eukaryota; kingdom Metazoa; phylum Chordata; class Actinopteri; order Salmoniformes; family Salmonidae; genus Salvelinus; species Salvelinus fontinalis. The sequence goes on from NC_074670.1 coordinate 72,455,507, forward strand.
TGAACCTACTGTTTTGAACCTACTGTTTTGAATCTACTGTTTTGAACCTACTGTTTTGAACCTACTGTTTTGAACCTACTGTTTTGAATCTACTGTTTTGAATCTACTGTTTTGAATCTACTGTTTTGAATCTACTGTTTTGAATCTACTGTTTTGAAACTACTGTTTTGAACCTACTGTTTTGAAACTACTGTTTTGAATCTACTGTTTTGAATCTACTGTTTTGAATCTACTGTTTTGAAACTACTGTTTTGAATCTACTGTTTTGAACCTACTGTTTTGAACCTACTGTTTTGAATCTACTGTTTTGAACCTACTGTTTTGAATCTACTGTTTTGAACCTACTGTTTTGAATCTACTGTTTTGAATCTACTGTTTTGAATCTACTGTTTTGAATCTACTGTTTTGAATCTACTGTTTTGAACCTACTGTTTTGAAACTACTGTTTGGAGCCACGTGAAGAGATGAAACTAGTTCAAATAAAATCAAAAGTTATTGTTTACTGATGCTGACAGATCAAAACAACTGAAGCTATGTGGGGGCCCTGACAGATCAAAACAACTGAAGCTATGTGGGGGCCCTGACAGATCAAAACAACTGAAGCTATGTGGGGGCCCTGACAGATCAAAACAACTGAAGCTATGTGGGGGCCCTGACAGATCAAAACAACTGAAGCTATGTGGGGGCCCTGACAGATCAAAACAACTGAAGCTATGTGGGGGCCCTGACAGATCAAAACAACTGAAGCTATGTGGGGTCCCTGACAGATCAAAACAACTGAAGCTATGTGGGGGCCCTGACTGATCAAAACAACTGAAGCTATGTGGGGGCCTTTAAATTGTTTAACTTGGGTCAAACGTTTCGGGTAGCCGTCCACAAGCTTCCTACAATAATTCGGGTGAATTTTGGCCCATTCCTCGTGACAGAGCTGGTGTAACTGAGTCAGGTTTGTAGGCCTCCTTGCTTGCACACGCACTCCCACAACATGATACTGCCACCCCAGTGCTTCACGGTTGGGATGGTGTTCTTCGGCTTGCAAACCTCCCCCTTATTCCCCCTCATAGCCTGGTTCCTCTCTAGGTTTCTTCCTAGGTTTTGGCCTTTCTAGGTAGTTTTTCCTAGCCGCCGTGCTTCTACACCTGCATTGCTTGCTGTTTGGGGTTTTAGGCTGGGTTTCTGTACAGCACTTCGAGATATTAGCTGATGTACGAAGGGCTATATAAAATAAACTTGATTTGATTTATTCCTCCAACATAACGATGGTCATTATGGCCAAACAATTCTATTTTTGTTTCATCAGACCAGAGGACATTTCTCCAAAAAAGTATGATCTTTGTCCCCATGTGCAGTTGCAAACCGTAGTCTGGCCTTTTTATGGCGGTTTTGGAGCAGTGGCTTCTTCCTTGCATGAGAGGCAGGTTATGTCGATATAGGACTCGTTTTACTGTGGATATAGATACTTTTTTACCTGTTTCCTCCAGCATCTTCACAAGGTCCTTTGCTGTTGTCCTGGGATTGATTTGCACTTTTCGCACCAAAGTACGTTCATCTCTAGGAGACAGAACGCATCTCCTTCCTGAGCAGTATGATGGCTAAGTGGTCCCATGGTGTTTATACTATTGTTTGTACAGATGAACGTGGTACCTTCAGGCATTTGGAAATTGCTCCCAAAGATGAACCAGACTTGTGGAAGTCTACAAAAAAAATTCTGAGGTCTTTGCTGATTTCTTTTGATTTTCCCATGTTGTCAAGCAAAGAGGCACTGAGTTTGAAGGTAGGCCTTAAAATACATCCACAGGTACAACTCCAATTGACTCAAATGATGTCAATTAGCCTATCAGAAGCTTCTAAAGCCATGAAATCATTTTCTGGAATTTTCCAAGCTGGTTAAAGGCACAGTCAACTTAGTGTATGTAAACTTCTGATCCACTGGAATTGTGATACAGTGAATTATAAGTGGAATAATCTTTCTGTAAACAATAGTTGGAAAAAATACTTGTGTCATGCACAAAGTAGATGTCCTAACCGACTTGCCAAAACTATAGTTTGTTAACAAGAAATTTGGAGTGGTTGAATTAATTGTTGTAATTAATTTCAGCATTGTCTTAAACAAATGTGACAATATACCACAAGGTCATCATGATCATGCTTTGAGAGACTAGTCAAGGATCATGTCACCTCCACCTTACCTGCCACGCTAGACCCACTGCAATTTGCATACCGCCCCAATAGGTCCACAGACAATGCAATTGCCACCACACTGCACACTGCCCTAACCCATCTGGACAAGAGGAATACCTGTGTAAGAATGATGTTCATTGACTACAGCTCAGATTTGAAAACCATTGTACCCTCCAAATAATGCTTCCACATTGAGGATTATTTTCCACAGAACGCATAGCCCCTCGTTTATTATCCAGTATACACACTGGCGAGGAGAATATGCCGGTAGCCTCATGAAGAGGACTTTCCTGTTTTTCAGTTCAGAAGACAATGGGCACAATGTACGCTTGACACAAGAGCATACTTCACAGCACGTCCTACACGTACACACACACACACACACACACACACACACACACACACACACACACACACACACACACACACACACACACACACACACACACACACACACACACACACACACACACACACACACACACACACACACACACAGTCTTGTATAGCTGACCTTGGGGGGGGACACAATTCAGTCTCGTTCAAAATCCTACTTTCCCTAAACCTTACGCTAACCTTAACCCTAACCCTATCTCCTAACCCTAAAACGAACCCTAGCTCCTAACCTTTAACCTAATTCTAACCCTAATTGTGCTGACCCCATTTAGTCGACTGGTCGATCATTTGGTTGATAGGCTGTTGGTTGACCCATATTTTTTTTTTAGTTGAGCAGTGGTAAATATACAACAAATATATATGGTACATGAGACACCTGTCTGATTCACTCCTTTCTCAGTGGAGGCCACGGGGGAGTGTCACGCCCTGATCTTAGAGATCCTTTTTATGTCTCTATTTTGGTGAGTTGGGGCGTGAGTTGGGGTGGGCATTCTATGTTTTGTGTTTCTATGATTTTCTTTTTCTATGTTTTGGCCGGGTATAGTTCTCAATCAGGGACAGCTGTCTATCGTTGTCTCTGATTGGGAACCATACTTAGGTAGCTCTTTTTTCCACCTGTGTTTGTGGGATGTTGACTTTGTTTAGGGCACATAGCCTTTGAGCTTCAGGGTTTGGCTTTGTAGTGTTTATTGTTTTGTTTGGCGTTATTTTGAGTTAATAAAGAAACTGTACTCTCACCACGCTGCATCTTGGTCCTCTTCTTACGACAGCCGTGACAGGGTGGCACACCAGTATCATCAGTAGTACATTTACTGTTAATTACCATAATTTCTCATCTACAATGTTTGTTTGGTTACGGTTATTTCTGTTAATGCATTCAATATATTATTGTTACAGCCTTACCGTTCTCATTGTCAGAGTGGATATGTTGTTTGCAAAGCTCACAACCTAGACTACACTTGTGAGATTTTTGGGGGGGTTGATTTAATTCCATATATGAGTTGTCAATTTATGAATTATCTTTTGTTTGGAGCTGTCAATCTTGAGTAAGGACAAACACCTGATTACACATACAAATTGGGTTAGGCTATCTGGCCTTTGCGCAAATGTAGGCCTATAGATGTGCCCATTTGGGGATCTGATAGTATTTCTGATTGTCTTAACTCACCATCACTGTGGAGCTTCTCAATGTAATGTTTTCTCCTCCTCAAACAGCAAGTAAACAAAGTCTGTTTTTACATCTATTGAGAATGACAATAGTTCCTCAACATAGCCTATTTGAAATATATTTCCAGCTCTCTCCCTTTTGATAACCACTCAGCAGAAAGCGGAAGAAAATGTAATGCTCTAAACCGGTGGAAACATCATAAAATATGCCTGCCTGATTACTTCTTATCCCTTCTGCAAATAGCCTACAGGAGTGTCTGTCCTGAGCTCACTGGCCAGGAAACTCTGAGGGTCCAGAATATTGTATACAGTGTTGCAAGTTTGTTAGCAGGAGCTTCAGGCTGATTCAAGGGTTTTTCTTTCTTATCTACATTGTAGAAAAATAGTGAAGACATGAAATAACACATATGGAATCATGTAGTAACCAAAAAAGTGTTTAACAACTCAAAATATATTTTAGATTTTAGATTCTTCAAAGTAGCCACCCTTTGCCTTGATGACAGCTTTGCACACTCTTGGCATTCACTAAACCAGCTTCACCTGGAATGCTTTTCCAACAGTTTTGAAGGAGTTCCCACATATGCTGAGCACTTGTTGGCAGCTTTTCGTCAGTCTGAGGTCCAATTCATCCCAAACCATCTCTATTGGTTTGAGGTCGGGTGATTATGGAGGCCAGGTCATCTGATGCAGCACTCCATCACTCTCCTTTTTGGTCAAATAGCCCTTACACAGCCTGGAGGTGTGTTGGGCCATTGTCCCGTTAAAAACTAATGATAGTCCAACTAAGCGCAAACCAGATGGGATGGCGTAGCTCTGCATAATGCTGTGGTAGCTATGCTGGTTAAGTATGCCTTGAATTCTAAATAAATCACTCATAGTGTCACAAGCAAAGCACCCCCACACCATCACACCTCCTCCTCCATGCTTCATGATGGGAAGTACACATGGGGAGATCATCCGTTCACCTACTCTGTGTTTTACAAAGACACGGTGGTCTTCTTCTTCTTAAAGGTTAGGGGTTGGGTAAAGGGGTTAGGAAAATATTATTTTTAATGGACAAACATTTTTACTCCTCAAAATGTCCTGACATTTTACAAAAACAAAGTTGTGTGTGTGTGTGTGTGGCTGTATTAACCTATAGTAACAGTCACATGACATAGTCTGGACTGTATTGTGTTATCCTATAGTAACAGTCACATGACATAGTCTGGACTGTATTGTGTTATCCTATAGTAACAGTCACATGACATAGTCTGGACTGTATTGTGTTATCCTATAGTAACAGTCACATGACATAGTCTGGACTGTATTGTGTTATCCTATAGTAACAGTAACATGACAGAGTCTGGACTGTATTGTGTTATCCTATAGTAACAGTCACATGACATAGTCTGGACTGTATTGTGTTAACCTATAGTAACAGTCACATGACATAGTCTGGACTGTATTGTGTTATCCTATAGTAACAGTCACATGACATAGTCTGGACTGTATTGTGTTATCCTATAGTAACAGTCACATGACATAGTCTGGACTGTATTGTGTTATCCTATAGTAACAGTAACATGACAGAGTCTGGGCTGTATCGTGTTATCCTATAGTAACAGTAACATGACAGAGTCTGGACTGTATTGTGTTATCCTATAGTAACAGTAACATGACAGAGTCTGGACTGTATTGTGTTAACCTATAGTAACAGTAACATGACAGAGTCTGGGCTGTATTGTGTTATCCTATAGTAACAGTAACATGACAGAGTCTGGACTGTATTGTGTTATCCTATAGTAACAGTAACATGACAGAGTCTGGACTGTATTGTGTTAACCTATAGTAACAGTAACATGACAGAGTCTGGGCTGTATTGTGTTATCCTATAGTAACAGTAACATGACAGAGTCTGGGCTGTATCGTGTTATCCTATAGTAACAGTAACATGACAGAGTCTGGACTGTATTGTGTTATCCTATAGTAACAGTAACATGACAGAGTCTGGGCTGTATTGTGTTATCCTATAGTAACAGTAACATGACAGAGTCTGGACTGTATTGTGTTATCCTATAGTAACAGTAACATGACAGAGTCTGGGCTGTATTGTGTTATCCTATAGTAACAGTAACATGACAGAGTCTGGGCTGTATTGTGTTATCCTATAGTAACAGTCACATGACAGAGTCTGGACTGTATTGTGTTATCCTATAGTAACAGTAACATGACAGAGTCTGGGCTGTATTGTGTTATCCTATAGTAACAGTAACATGACAGAGTCTGGACTGTATTGTGTTATCCTATAGTAACAGTAACATGACAGAGTCTGGACTGTATTGTGTTATCCTATAGTAACAGTAACATGACAGAGTCTGGGCTGTATTGTGTTATCCTATAGTAACAGTAACATGACATAGTCTGGACTGTATTGTGTTAACCTATAGTAACAGTAACATGACAGAGTCTGGGCTGTATTGTGTTAACCTATAGTAACAGTAACATGACATAGTCTGGACTGTATTGTGTTATCCTATAGTAACAGTCACATGACATAGTCTGGACTGTATTGTGTTATCCTATAGTAACAGTAACATGACAGAGTCTGGGCTGTATCGTGTTATCCTATAGTAACAGTAACATGACAGAGTCTGGACTGTATTGTGTTATCCTATAGTAACAGTAACATGACAGAGTCTAGGCTGTATTGTGTTAACCTATAGTAACAGTAAAATGACAGAGTCTGGACTGTATTGTGTTTTGTTCTGAGTGGAGCAGAGAGAGAAAGATAAATCCATGACAGAGCAGAGGCAGAGAGGAAACAAGACAATAGAGGGATGTAGAGAGGAGCCTCTCTCTCTCTCTCTCTCTCTCTCTCTCTCTCTCTCTCTCTATATATATATATATATATATATATATATATATATATATATATATATATATATATACAGAAGATAGCCCTATTTGGTAAAATACCAAGTTCATATTAAGGCAAGAACAGCTCAATTAAGCAAAGAGAAATGACAGTCCATTATTACTTTAAGACATGAAGGTCAGTCAATCTGGAACATTTCAAGAACTGAAAGGTTCTTTAAGTGCAGTCGCAAAAACAATCAGAGTTATGATTAAACTGACTCTCATGAGGACTGCCACAGGAAAGGAAGACCAAGAGTTACCTCTGCTGCAGAGGATACGTTCATTAGAGTTACCAGCCTCAGAAAATGCAACCCAATTAATAGAGTTCACAGAGTTCAAGTAGCAGACGCATCTCAATATCAACTGTTCAGAGGAGACTGTTCAGCCCGTCATGGTCAAAATGCAGAAAAAAACACAATTAACCTAACCCACCCCACACACACACTGATACCCACCCCACACACACACTGATACCTACCCCACACACACACTGATACCCACCCCACACACACACTGATACCCACCCCACACACACACTGATACCCACCCCACACACACACTGATACCCACACACACACACACTGACACCCACCCCACACACACACTGATACCCACCCCACACACACACTGATATACACCCCACACACACACTGATACCTACCCCACACACACACTGATACCCACCCCACACACATACTGATACCCACCCCACACACACACTGATACCTATTCTACACACACACTGATACCCACCCCACACACACACTGATACCCACCCCACACACACACTGATACCTACCCCACACGCACACTGATATACACCCCACACACACACTGATAACTACCCCACACACACACTGATATACACCCCACACACACACTGATACCTACCCCACACACACACTGATACACACCCCACACACACACTGATACCTATTCTACACACACACTGATACCTACCCCTACCCCACACACACACTGATACCTATTCTACACACACACTGATACCTACCCCACACACACACTGATATACACCCCACACACACACTGATACACACCCTACACACACACTGATACCTACAATACACACACTGATACCTACAATACACACTGATACCTACACACACACACGGATACCTACCCTACACACACACTGCTACCCACCCAACACACACACACGGATACCTACCCTACACACACACTGCTACCTACCCTACACACACACACACGGATACCTACCCTACACACACACGGATACCTACCCTACACACACACTGCTACCTACCCTACACACACACACTGCTACCTACCCTACACACACACGGACACCTACCCTACACACACACACTGCTACCCACCCTACACACACACACACACACACACACACACACACACACACACACACACACACACACACACACACACACACACACACACACACACACACACACACACACACACACACACACACACACACACACACACACACACACTTCTTCCTACCCTACACACACTGATACCTTCCCTACACACACTGATACCTACAATACACACACTGATACCTACAATACACACACACTGATACCTACACACACACACTGACACCTACCCCACACACACACACACTGATACCTACCCTACACACACACACACAAATACCTACCCTACACACACACACTGCTACACACACACACACACACACACACACACACACACACACACACACACACACACACACACACACACACACACACACACACACACACACACACACACACACACACACACACACACACACACTGTTACCTACACCACACGCAGACACATACACTGCTACCTACACTACACACACACACACACACACACACACACACACACACACACACACACACACACACACACACACACACACACACACACACACACACACACACACACACACACACACACACACACACACACACACACACACACACACACACACACACACACACACACACACACAGCACTACCTACACTACACACAGACACAGACACTGCTACCTACCCTACACACAGACACAGACACTGCTACCTACCCTACACACAGACACAGACACTGTTACCTACCCTACCCTACACACAGACACAGGCACAGTGTCGTAGCTGAATCAGAATTAGTTAGTTAACATATATAAATAAGATGTTTTATTTATCTTTATGCCTGTTATTAGAATCTCTTCTTTTGGACTATACTGTTGGAAGTTGCACTTTTCCCTTCTCTGCTATGGAAATGTCACTTGGGGCCCAGAGAGGGGAACGGTCAGGCTTGTCTTTTACATGTCTGGTAATATGTGAATCATCTGTGAAACCATGTGAAGGGCTCCACTATGTCTGTAATCCAGTCACTCCATTATTTTCCCATTTGGGGGGAGGAGTATGGCAGTCTGGAACCATTATACCACCCCTCTGATGTTGAACTTATCTTTCATAGTATATGACCTAGAGGTTCACTCCCCTTAGTGAGCTTCTCCAGGAGTGGGGAGAAGAGGGGGTGTATTTGAGATGGGTGTATCTAGAATTGACAATTGATATATGCCATTGGATGAGGTAATATTTTGGAAATATGAAGTACCAAGAACGAGAAGTAGAACCTCGTCTAAGAGACCAAACTGAGCGATAATTTATAGCTAATGCTATCTGGCCAGGGATACTCCTCTTTCAAGTAAAAGGCTCTTTGTGAAGTTCCTAAGATCTGTGGTTCGTCAAATGAGTTGAGAGCGGTGTAACTTGGCTATAGAATATACTAAGTATTCTTTTGTAAGCACTCTCAGAATTCATTTCATAGACACTGAATTGATCTGAGAGTCAAAGGGCTATGGTGAAGCTCATATAATTAAAGATGAAGATGAAGTATAACTCTGACTTGTGTGTGGTTTATAACTCTCATCATTTAGTAATACAGGAAATCACCACGACAACAGGCACAGACACAGCTACAGACACAGACACACCCAAAGACACAGGCACATACACAGACACAGACACATACACAGACACAGGCACAGGCACATGCACAGATACAGACACAAACGCAGACACATGCACAGATACAGACACAAACACAGACACATACACAGGCACAGACACAGACACAGGCACCGACACATGCACAGATACAGACACAGACACAGACACATGCACAGACACATGCACATACATATACACAGACACAGATACAGACACATATGCAGCCACAGACACATCCAAAGACACAGATACCGACACATACACATACACAGACACAGACACAGACACATGCACAGATACAGACACAGACACATGCACATACATATACACAGACACAGATACAGACACAGACACAGACACAGACACAGACACAGACACAGACACAGGCACATACACACCCAAAGACACAGCTACAGACAGACACAGACACATACACATACACATGCACAGATACAGATACAGACACAGACACAGGCACAGGCACATATACAGACACTGTCACGTTCTGACCATAGTTATGTGTTTTTCTTGTTTAGTGTTGGTCAGGACGTGAGCTGGGTCGGAATTCTATGTTGTGTGTCTAGTTTGTCTGTTTCTGTTTTCAGCCTAATATGGTTCTCAATCAGAGGCAGCTGTCAATCGTTGTCCCTGATTGAGAATCATATATAGGTGGCTTGTTTTGTGTTGGGGATTGTGGGTGGTTGTCTTCTGTCTTTGTGTTCTGCACCAGATAGAACTGTCTCGGTTTTCACATTTGTTATTTTGTATTTTGTATAGTGTTCACGTTATTGTCTCTTCTTTATTAAATCATGGTGAACACTAGCCGCGCTGCATTTTGGTCCTCTCCTTCACCCCAGGAAGAAAGCCGTTACAGAACCACCCACCTAACCCGGACCAAGCAGCGTGGAAACGGGCAGCAGCGACAGCAGCAGCGGTACCAGGAGGAATGGACATGGGAGGATATCCTAGACGGTAAAGGACCCTGGGCAGAGCCAGAGGAGTGTCGCAGCCCCAAAGCAGAGCTGGAGACAGCGAAAGTGGAGAGGCGTTACAGACACGGACAAATACACAGATACCGACACATGCCCAGATACAGATACAGGCACAGACACAGCCACGGACACAGATACAGATACAGATACAGATACAGATACAGATACAGATGATACAGACACATACGCATACACCGACGCATACACCGACGCATACACCGACACATACACCAACACATACACCAACACCGGCACATACACGGACACAGATACAGATACAGACACCGACACGGCCACGGACACGGCCACGGACACGGACACGGACACGGACACAGCTACAGACACATACACAGACACATACACATACACAGACACAGACACGGACACAGCTACAGACACATACACAGACGCAGACACAGACACAGACACAGACACAGACACAGACACAGACACAGACACAGACGCAGACACAGACACAGACACAGACACAGACACATACATATACACATACACATACACATACACATACACATACACATACACATACACAGACACAGACACATACACAGACACATACACATACACAGATACAGACACAGACACAGACGCAGAGTGGCCTGTGCAGCTAATCCTGAATTCTGTAGTCACATGTTCAGTGTGTTATTCTTTCTCAGGGTGATTTTGTCAAGGCTCACTGGGACCAGGGCTACACAATCAGGTCCAGAGTTTATATTTAACCAAGCAAGCAGGGGGGAAACATAGAGAAACTCAGTCACACACACACACAACGAAGAATACACCGTGCGTTTATAATCTGTCTACAGAGAAAACTCAGAGTGAAAGAGTAAATGGTTGAGAGAGAGAGAGAGAAGAGAGAGAGAAGAGAGAGAGAAGAGAGAGAAGAGAGAGAGAAGAGAGAGACACCTTTGGAATGTGGCCTGATGACTTACACCAAGGCGTGACCAATTGAAGTTTTACTGGCTCAGTTCTGTTATACGTCCCAAATGGCACCCTATTCCCTTGATAGTGCACTACTTTTACCAGGGCCCACAGGGAATAGGGTGTCATTTGCTTTTATGCTCTCTGTGACTAACATGTCAAACCTGACTGGTTGGATCAATGGCAGGAATGAGGAAGTGTCTGTAAATGTTGTTTGCTGTACCCACATTCATATCTGTTTATGGCAACTTGGAAAGGAAAATATTGTTTGTGTATACCAGTACCTGTTGAAGCTATTGACCTGTAACACACTATCAACACTATAGAGGAGTTCAGAAGTGGGTGAAGGATACTCTGGAAAGACAGCGAGTAAGAGAGAAAGGGGAGACAGAGAGAGAGAGAGGAGGGAGGGAAAGAGAGAGAGAGAGAGAGAAAGAGAGAGGTGCCCCATCCCATGGTCATCAACAGAGTTGTGGATTCGAGACACAAATTTGATGAGTTCAGACTCATTTTGATTTAAAATAAAATAACTGGAGACTTGACTTGGACTTGGTGACTTAAGACTTTGTCTTGAGACTGATTACTTAAAATGATCTGTTCAGGTTTTGTAACTTTTTGTGGCACAGAGTCTCGGGTTGAGTACTCTCCATGCAGCCATAGACATTACCGCAGCATGTGTTAAGACTCATCACTAGTTAACACAGCCACAAAGTTAGAACGATGGCTAAACCCATTTCTACAATTTCTCTTTTTTACATTTATTTTTGGGGCTTTTTTAATACTTTGTGACTGTGGAATCTGACTTAATGGTTGTTATCTAGTGGAAACCCTGTCCCATAGAAATTAGTGGAGGGGGAGGAGTTTCAGTACTTCCTCAGTTGTCGGAGTTATGCTGCCCCTGACATACACACATTATCTTCTCACAAACACACTCTGTTCTCACACACTGTAACACACTCTGTTCTCACACACTGTCACACACTCTCACGGCTGCATTCATTACTGTCCATTGCTCTATCTTAACACAGGAACAGGAGCAGAATGACTGGGCTTTAGCCTGGTGGAGGGGAAACTTTCCCTCACTGGGGGTAAACAGACTGAGGACACACTGGGACTACTATACTGGACTACTGTACCGCTTCAACCCTCATGACGAATGAAGTGACAGGAGAGAACAGACAGCAGCACAGAGGTGAGACACACTTTCTTCTCTCTAACTATCTGGCTGTATTCATTGAGTATGTTTGAGTCCTATTTTGTCTGGAACTTATACTGTGTGTGTTAGCCCTATTCGCTCTCTCTCTCAATTAAATTACATGTTCTTTATTGGCATGAAATAACAGTGTCTCTCTCTCTCTCTCTCTCTCTCTCTCTCTCTCTCTCTCTCTCTCTCTCTCTCTCTCTCTCTCCCTCTCTCTCCCTCTCTCCCGCTCTCTCTCTCTCCCTCTCTCCCTCTCTCTCTCTCTCTCTCTCTCTCTCTCTCTCTCTCTCTCACTCTCCCTCTCTCTCTCTCTCTCTCTCTCTCTCCTTCTCTCTCTCAATTAAATTCCATTTGCTTTATTGGCATGACACAACAATCTCTCTCTCTCGCTCTCTCTCTCAATTAAATTCCATTTGCTTTATTGGCATGACACAACAATGTCTCTCTCTCTCTCTCTCTCTCTCTCTCTCTCTCTCTCTCTCTCTCTCTCTCTCTCTCTCTCTCTCTCTCTCTCTCTCTCTCTCTCTCTGTCTCTCTCTCTATATATATCATTCCCCTCTGAGGACAGAGGCAATGGAAGAGATCAATGGATAATGTGTGATCGTTAGACTAGGATTTGCAGTAGAGAAGTGTGTGTGTTTTTCTGTTTTAGCTACTGTACTACAGTGAGGGAATGTCCCAACAGTAGTTCAGTCCCAGCCACACAGGCGTGTGTTGTACCAGGCGGTTAGGCTAAACTTAGAGCTGTCTGTCTCATGTTACACCTGTACCTCACTGACATCCATTTCACACACACTTACCCCACAGCCATACAGTTTCCTTATTTCCTCTGGCTACTTTGAATAATCTCACTTTTTGGGTTACTACATGATTCCATATGTGTTATTTCATAGTGTTGATGTCTTCACTATTATTCTACAATGTAGAAAATAGTCAAATAAAGAAAAACCCTTGAATGTGTAGCTGTGTCCAAACTTTTGACTGGTACAGTAGGCTACATTAGAATCAGGTGACTGATTTGTTCCATTACTATAACCAGTATGATCCAGTCTGTGATATGATGATGATGAAGATATTGATATATATTCTCTGTTAGACTCTTGCCTATTTCATTTCCACATGTTTTGCTCTTCTGATAGGGCTTCTGATAGGGCTTCTGATTTGATTTTTGATAGGGCTTCTGATTAGATCTTTGATAGGGCTTCTGATTTGATTTTCGATAGGGCTTCTGATTAGATTTTTGATAGGGCTTCTGATTTGATTTTTGATAGGGCTTCTGATTAGATTTTTGATAGGGCTTCTGATTAGATTTTTGATAGGGCTTCTGATAGGGTTTTTGACCATATTGGGCTCGGGTCAAAAGTAGTGAACTAAATAGGGAATATGGTTCCATTTGGGACTCATCCTGCTCTGTTAGATTTATCTGTAATGTGTCTGTCAGTGTCTGGAAACAGTGCTGTTTCTCCTCTAAGAGGTTCTGACCCGACACGCTTTCAGGCTGTTTACAGCTGTCTGGCACACAAGAATCACACCCATTCAATCAGGACACAGGGCTTCATCCCAAATGGTACCTTATTCCCTATGAAGTGCACTACTTTTGACCAAGGCCCATGAGGCTGTGGTGAAACGTAGTGCACGACAGAGGGATATAGGGTGCCATTTGGGACACAGGCGTGGACCAGTGAAGTTTCTAGAGAAGGAGCATCCTCATTCTCCTTTTCTTCACTTTAACATGAACAAAAAACGGATGACAGAGAGACGGGGAGAGAAGTGGAAAGGAGGCCATTTGCGTTGGGTTTATAATGCATGTTTCTACGCTGTTAAAATAGAAAGACTCAAAACATCCTACTGCACTGTTGGGAACTAGGAACACAAGCATTTTGCTACACCCGCAATAACTTCTGCTAAATATGTGTATGTGACCAATAAATTGTGATTTGATTTGAACACCTGATTGTGTACTGAAACCATGAGAAGTAGCTCACCTAAGCTAAGATCAGTTTGAATGTGAACCCAATGTGTTTTGATACATACAGTATAATGTGTTTTTGATACATACAGTGGAATGTGTTTTGATACATACAGTATAATGTGTTTTGATACATACAGTATAATGTGTTTTGATACATACAGTGGAATGTGTTTTTGATACATACAGTATAATGTGTTTTGATACATACAGTGGAATGTGTTTCGATACATACAGTAGAATGTGTTTTAAAACAGAATGGAAGTACTCTGAAACACTACTGTGGCAGACATTTCAATTC
The DNA here is from genome assembly GCF_029448725.1 of Salvelinus fontinalis. Lineage (NCBI taxonomy): Eukaryota > Metazoa > Chordata > Actinopteri > Salmoniformes > Salmonidae > Salvelinus > Salvelinus fontinalis. The sequence goes on from NC_074670.1 coordinate 72,470,560, forward strand.
ATCTCAAGGTACACTCTGGTAATATGGGTGTTTTTAAGAGAGTGTTGTGAAAAGACCTTTCTGGGGTTTCAGAAAATGTAAAAGTCAGCATCAAAGTACAATAATATTTTTATACATTCATTTCGAGTGACACATTTTAGAAATGTATTGAGATTAATAGACAGAGCTGTCATATTGGTCCAACTTTTCTGAAATATGTCTAAAGGGGACACTGGGAATGTAATACTTTTCCTAGGATAGGCAATAGCACTCAGAACTATTACAGTTGCCAGGCTCATTGTGAGATTATAAATGATGTTACATAAAAAATGTTTAGGGTTATGTAACATGTATAAAGCAGAGACAACATGTCCCAACATATAGCAGAATCAACATGTCCCAACTTATAGCAGAGACAACATGTCCCAACTTATAGCAGAGACAACATGTCCCAACTTATAGCAGAGACAACATGTCCCAACTTATAGCAGAGACAACATGTCCCAACTTATAGCAGAGACAACATGTCCCAACTTATAGCAGAGACAACATGTCCCAACTTATAGCAGAGACAACATGTCCCAACTTATAGCAGTGACAACATGTCCAACTTATAGCAGAGACAACATGTCCCAACTTATAGCAGAGACAACATGTCCCAACTTATAGCAGAGACAACATGTCCCAACTTATAGCAGAGACAACATGTCCCAACTTATAGCAGAGACAACATGTCCCAACTTATAGCAGAGACAACATGTCCCAACTTATAGCAGAGACAACATGTCCCAACTTATAGAAGAATCAACATGTCCAACTTATCGCAGAGACAACATGTCCAACTTATAGCAGAGACAACATGTCCCAACTTATAGCAGAATCAACATGTCCAACTTATCGCAGAGACAACATGTCCAACTTATAGCAGAGACAACATGTCCAACTTATAGCAGAGACAACATGTCCCAACTTATAGCAGAGACAACATGTCCCAACTTATAGCAGAGACAACATGTCCCAACTTATAGCAGAGACAACATGTCCCAACTTATAGCAGAATAAACATGTCCAACTTATCGCAGAGACAACATGTCCAACTTATAGCAGAGACAACATGTCCCAACTTATAGCAGAGACAACATGTCCCAACTTATAGCAGAGACAACATGTCCCAACTTATAGCAGAGACAACATGTCCCAACTTATAGCAGAGACAACATGTCCCAACTTATAGCAGAATCAACATGTCCAACTTATCGCAGAGTCAACATGTCCCAACTTATAGCAGAGACAACATGTCCCAACTTATAGCAGTGACAACATGTCCAACTTACAGCAGAGACAACATGTCCCAACTTATAGCAGAGACAACATGTCCCAACTTATAGCAGAGACAACATGTCCCAACTTATAGCAGAGACAAAATGTCCCAACTTATAGAAGAATCAACATGTCCAACTTATCGCAGAGACAACATATCCAACTTATAGCAGAGACAACATGTCCCAACTTATAGCAGAATCAACATGTCCAACTTATTGCAGAGACAACATGTCCAACTCATAGCAGAGACAACATGTCCCAATTTATAGCAGAATCAACATGTCCAACTTATCGCAGAGACAACATGTCCAACTTATCGCAGAGACAACATGTCCCAACTTATAGCAGTGACAACATGTCCAACTTATAGCAGAGACAACATGTCCCAACTTATAGCAGAGACAACATGTCCCAACTTATAGCAGAGACAACATGTCCCAACTTATAGCAGAGACAACATGTCCCAACTTATAGCAGAGACAACATGTCCCAACTTATAGCAGAGACAACATGTCCCAACTTATAGCAGAGACAACATGTCCCAACTTATAGAAGAATCAACATGTCCAACTTATCGCAGAGACAACATGTCCAACTTATAGCAGAGACAACATGTCCCAACTTATAGCAGAATCAACATGTCCAACTTATCGCAGAGACAACATGTCCAACTTATAGCAGAGACAACATGTCCAACTTATAGCAGAGACAACATGTCCCAACGTATAGCAGAGATAACGTGTCCCAACCTATAGCAGAGACAACATGTCCCAACTTATAGCAGAGACAACATGTCCCAACTTATAGCAGAATAAACATGTCCAACTTATCGCAGAGACAACATGTCCAACTTATAGCAGAGACAACATGTCCCAACTTATAGCAGAGTCAACATGTCCCAACTTATAGTAGAGACAACATGTCCCAACTTATAGCAGAGACACCATGTCCCAACTTATAGCAGAGACAACATGTCCCAACTTATAGCAGAGACAACATGTCCCAACTTATAGCAGAGACAACATGTCCCAACTTATAGCAGAATCAACATGTCCAACTTATCGCAGAGTCAACATGTCCCAACTTATAGCAGAGACAACATGTCCCAACTTATAGCAGTGACAACATGTCCAACTTATAGCAGAGACAACATGTCCCAACTTATAGCAGAGACAACATGTCCCAACTTATAGCAGAGACAACATGTCCCAACTTATAGCAGAGACAAAATGTCCCAACTTATAGAAGAATCAACATGTCCAACTTATCGCAGAGACAACATGTCCAACTTATAGCAGAGACAACATGTCCCAACTTATAGCAGAATCAACATGTCCAACTTATTGCAGAGACAACATGTCCAACTCATAGCAGAGAAAACATGTCCCAATTTATAGCAGAATCAACATGTCCAACTTATCGCAGAGACAACATGTCCAACTTATCGCAGAGACAACATGTCCAATTTAAAACAGAGACAACATGTCCCAACTTATAGAAGTAACAACATGTTCCAACTTATAGCAGAGTCAACATGTCCAACTTATCGCAGAGACAACATGTCCAACTTATCGCAGAAACAACATGTCCCAACTTATCGCAGAGACAACATGTCCCAACTTATCGCAGAGACAACATGTCTCAACTTATAGCAGAGACATCATGTCTCAACTTATAGCAGAGACAACATGTCCCAACTTATCGCAGAGACAACATGTATCAACTTATAGCAGAGACAACATGTCCAACTTATAGCAGAGACAACATGTCCCAACTTATAGCAGAGACAACATGTCCAACTTATCGCAGAGACAACATGTCCAACTTATCGCAGAGACAACATGTCCAACTTATCGCAGAGACAACATGTCCAACTTATAGCAGAGACAACATGTCCAACTTATCGCAGAGACAACATGTCCCAACTTATAGCAGAGACAACATGTCCCAACTTATCGCAGAGACAACATGTTCCAACTTATAGCAGAGTCAACATGTCCAAATTATAACAGAGACAACATGTCCAACTTATAGAAGAATCAACATGTCCCAACTTATAGCAGAGACAACATGTCCAACTTATCGCAGAGACAACATGTCCAACTTATAGCAGAGACAACATGTCCCAATTCATAGCAGAATCAACATGTCCAACTTATCGCAGAGACAACATGTCCAACTTATCGCAGAGACAACATGTCCAATTTAAAACAGAGACAACATGTCCAACTTATAGCAGAGACAACATGTCCCAACTTATAGCAGAGTCAACATGTCCCAACTTATAGTAGAGACAACATGTCCCAACTTATAGCAGAGACACCATGTCCCAACTTATAGCAGAGACAACATGTCCCAACTTATAGCAGAGACAACATGTCCCAACTTATAGCAGAGACAACATGTCCCAACTTATAGCAGAATCAACATGTCCAACTTATCGCAGAGTCAACATGTCCCAACTTATAGCAGAGACAACATGTCCCAACTTATAGCAGTGACAACATGTCCAACTTATAGCAGAGACAACATGTCCCAACTTATAGCAGAGACAACATGTCCCAACTTATAGCAGAGACAACATGTCCCAACTTATAGCAGAGACAAAATGTCCCAACTTATAGAAGAATCAACATGTCCAACTTATCGCAGAGACAACATGTCCAACTTATAGCAGAGACAACATGTCCCAACTTATAGCAGAATCAACATGTCCAACTTATTGCAGAGACAACATGTCCAACTCATAGCAGAGAAAACATGTCCCAATTTATAGCAGAATCAACATGTCCAACTTATCGCAGAGACAACATGTCCAACTTATCGCAGAGACAACATGTCCAATTTAAAACAGAGACAACATGTCCCAACTTATAGAAGTAACAACATGTTCCAACTTATAGCAGAGTCAACATGTCCAACTTATCGCAGAGACAACATGTCCAACTTATCGCAGAGACAACATGTCCCAACTTATCGCAGAGACAACATGTCCCAACTTATCGCAGAGACAACATGTCTCAACTTATAGCAGAGACATCATGTCTCAACTTATAGCAGAGACAACATGTCCCAACTTATCGCAGAGACAACATGTATCAACTTATAGCAGAGACAACATGTCCAACTTATAGCAGAGACAACATGTCCCAACTTATAGCAGAGACAACATGTCCAACTTATCGCAGAGACAACATGTCCAACTTATCGCAGAGACAACATGTCCAACTTATCGCAGAGACAACATGTCCAACTTATAGCAGAGACAACATGTCCAACTTATCGCAGAGACAACATGTCCCAACTTATAGCAGAGACAACATGTCCCAACTTATCGCAGAGACAACATGTTCCAACTTATAGCAGAGTCAACATGTCCAAATTATAACAGAGACAACATGTCCAACTTATAGAAGAATCAACATGTCCCAACTTATAGCAGAGACAACATGTCCAACTTATCGCAGAGACAACATGTCCAACTTATAGCAGAGACAACATGTCCCAATTCATAGCAGAATCAACATGTCCAACTTATCGCAGAGACAACATGTCCAACTTATCGCAGAGACAACATGTCCAATTTAAAACAGAGACAACATGTCCCAACTTATAGAAGTAACAACATGTTCCAACTTATAGCAGAGTCAACATGTCCAACTTATAACAGAGACAACATGTCCAACTTATAGAAGAATCAACATGTCCCAACTTATAGCAGAGACAACATGTCCAACTTATCGCAGAGACAACATGTCCCAACTTATAGCAGAGACAACATGTCCAACTTATCGCAGAGACAACATGTCCAACTTATAGCAGAGACAACATGTCCAACTTATAACAGAGACAACATGTCCAACTTATAGAAGAATCAACATGTCCAACTTATAACAGAGACAACATGTCCAACTTATCGCAGAGACAACATGTCCAACTTATCGCAGAGACAACATGTCCAACTTATCGCAGAGACAACATGTCCCAACTTATCGCAGAGACAACATGTCCAACTTATCGCAGAGACAACATGTCCCAACTTATAGCAGAGACAACATGTCCCAACTTATCGCAGAGACAACATGTCCCAACTTATAGCAGAGACAACATGTTCAACTTATCGCAGAGACAACATGTCTCAACTTGTAGCAGAGACATCATGTCTCAACTTATAGCAGAGACAACATGTCCCAACTTATCGCAGAGACAACATGTCCAACTTATCGCAGAGACAACATGTCCAACTTATAGCAGAGACAACATGTCCAACTTATCGCAGAGACAACATGTCCCAACTTATAGCAGAGACAACATGTCCCAACTTATCGCAGAGACAACATGTTCCAACTTATAGCAGAGTCAACATGTCAAACTTATAACAGAGACAACATGTCCAACTTATAGAAGAATCAACATGTCCCAACTTATAGCAGAGACAACATGTCCAACTTATCGCAGAGACAACATGTCCCAACTTATAGCAGAGACAACATGTCCAACTTATCGCAGAGACAACATGTCCAACTTATAGCAGAGACAACATGTCCAACTTATAACAGAGACAACATGTCCAACTTATAACAGAGACAACATGTCCAACTTATAGCAGAGACAACATGTCCAACTTATCGCAGAGACAACATGTCCAACTTATAACAGAGACAACATGTCCAACTTATCGCAGAGACAACATTTCCAATTTATAACAGAGACAACATGTCCAATTTATAACAGAGACAATATGTCCAATTCATAACAGAGACAACATGTCCCAACTTATCGCAGAGACAACATGTCCCAACTTATCGCAGAGACAACATGTCCAACTTATAGAAGAGACAACATGTCCAACTTATAGCAGAGACAACATGTCCCAACTTATAGCAGAGACAACATGTCCCAACTTATTGAAGAATCAACATGTCCAACTTATAGCAGAGACAACATGTCCCAACTTATAGCAGAGACAACATGTCCCAACTTATAGCAGAGACAACATGTCCAACTTATAGCAGAGACAACATGTCCCAACTTATAGCAGAGACAACATGTCCCAACTTATAGAAGAATCAACATGTCCAACTTATAGCAGAGACAACATGTCCCAACTTATCGCAGAGACAACATGTTCAACTTATCGCAGAGACAACATGTCCCAACTTATAGCAGAGACAACATGTCCAACTTATCGCAGAGACAACATGTCCCAACTTATCGCAGAGACAACATGTCCAATTTATAACAGAGACAACATGTCCAACTTATAGCAGAGACAACATGTCCCAACTTATAGCAGAGACAACATGTCCAACTTATCGCAGAGACAACATGTCCAACTTATCGCAGAGACAACATGTCCAACTTATCGCAGAGACAACATGTCCAACTTATAGCAGAGACAACATGTCCAACTTATCGCAGAGACAACATGTCCCAACTTATAGCAGAGACAACATGTCCCAACTTATCGCAGAGACAACATGTTCCAACTTATAGCAGAGTCAACATGTCCAACTTATAGCAGAGACAACATGTCCAACTTATAACAGAGACAACATGTCCAACTTATCGCAGAGACAACATTTCCAATTTATAACAGAGACAACATGTCCAATTTATAACAGAGACAATATGTCCAATTCATAACAGAGACAACATGTCCCAACTTATCGCAGAGACAACATGTCCCAACTTATCGCAGAGACAACATGTCCAACTTATAGAAGAGACAACATGTCCAACTTATAGCAGAGACAACATGTCCCAACTTATAGCAGAGACAACATGTCCCAACTTATAGAAGAATCAACATGTCCAACTTATAGCAGAGACAACATGTCCCAACTTATAGCAGAGACAACATGTCCCAACTTATAGAAGAATCAACATGTCCAACTTATAGCAGAGACAACATGTCCCAACTTATAGCAGAGACAACATGTCCCAACTTATAGAAGAATCAACATGTCCAACTTATAGCAGAGACAACATGTCCCAACTTATCGCAGAGACAACATGTCCAACTTATCGCAGAGACAACATGTCCCAACTTATAGCAGAGACAACATGTCCAACTTATCGCAGAGACAACATGTCCCAACTTATAGCAGAGACAACATGTCCCAACTTATAGCAGAGACAACATGTCCAACTTATAGCAGAGACAACATGTCCAATTTATAACAGAGACAACATGTCCAATTTATAACAGAGACAATATGTCCAATTCATAACAGAGACAACATGTCCCAACTTATCGCAGAGACAACAAGTCCCAACTTATCGCAGAGACAACATGTCCAACTTATAGAAGAGACAACATGTCCAACTTATAGCAGAGACAACATGTCCCAACTTATAGCAGAGACAACATGTCCCAACTTATAGAAGAATCAACATGTCCAACTTATAGCAGAGACAACATGTCCCAACTTATAGCAGAGACAACATGTCCCAACTTATAGAAGAATCAACATGTCCAACTTATAGCAGAGACAACATGTCCCAACTTATAGCAGAGACAACATGTCCCAACTTATAGAAGAATCAACATGTCCAACTTATAGCAGAGACAACATGTCCCAACTTATAGCAGAGACAACATGTCCCAACTTATAGAAGAATCAACATGTCCAACTTATCGCAGAGACAACATGTCCCAACTTATAGCAGAGACAACATGTCCCAACTTATAGCAGAGACAACATGTCCCAACTTATAGCAGAGACAACATGTCCCAACTTATCGCAGAGACAACATGTCCAACTTATCGCAGAGACAACATGTCCAACTTATCGCAGAGACATCATGTCCCAACTTATCGCAGAGACAGCATGTCCCAACTTATCGCAGAGACAACATGTCCAACTTATAGCAGAGACAACATGTCCCAACTTATAGCAGAGACAACATGTCCAACTTATAGCAGAGACAACATGTCCAATTTATAACAGAGACAACATGTCCAATTTGTTTATAGAGTTTATAGCAGAGACAACACGTACAGCATAAAGCTGGTGTGTGTGTGTGACAACAGGGATTTGTACCTGGGTCTCCTGCTTGTCAAAACACTGTCCACTCAGCCAGTCTTCAGTCTTAAACGTTGCGTTGAATCACCCTTGTTACACTGAGCACATGGGGCCCTATTCAGCGTTGACATATACAGACTGAACATGGACTTGAATCAATACAATATGGGCATTATTTGACATAAGTCCATGTTAAGTCAACTGATCTCAAGTCTGAATAGGAATTCCATCTTTTTCTGTGTGTAATTCAACCTTTATATCTTCAATGCTTTATTTACATTAGAAACATGAGGACACAGAGAAGGAGTGAAAGTGGAACAAGCGGGAATTTGAACCCCTGACTTGTGGGACATTAAGATAGCAAATTAGTTTGGAATGTTACCCACTCAACCATATCTACACGTGCAGAACTTGTGAATCCCATTTTCCGAAGACAAATGTTTAGATTAAATACCAAAAGTTAACTTTAAAAATGGTGCTGCCGTACTGGGCATTCGTGGCTGAGTGCCCTATAGATCACTCTATGGTCAGGTGTAAAAACAGGAGCGTTTGCGGGCGCCTCTATTTTGGTCCTTCATGAACTCAGACAGGTGAGAGCCGACCAAACACTCAGGTGAGACTCTCCAAAACAATCCAAGAAAGTGTGCGTCAATTAAAATGTGAAATACCAAATGTTATCAGATCGAAGAAGAAAACAGAAAAGGAATTCACTTAACAAGAACATGTGTTTTGTGCGGTAATGTAAAGTACTTTAATTAAAGTACTACTTGAGTTGTTTTTGGGGTATCTGTACTTTACTTTACTATATATATTTTTGACAACTTTTACTTTTACTTCACTACATTCCTAAAGAAAATATTGTGCTTTTTACTCCATACGCTTTCCCTGACAACCCAAAGTAGTCAATACATTATGAATGCTTAGCAGAACAAGAAAATTGTAAAATTAACGTGGTCACCCCTACTACCTCTGGCCTGGCCGACTCACTAAACACAAATGCATCTTTTGTAAATAACATCTGAGCGTTGGAGTGTGACCCTGGATATTCGTAAATAAAAACAAGCACTTCTCAAGAGAACACATGGTCATCCCTACTGCATCTTTTGTAAATAACATCTGAGCGTTGGAGTGTGACCCTGGATATCCGTAAATAAAAACAAGCACTTCTCAAGAGAACACATGGTCATCCCTACTGCATCTTTTGTAAATAACATCTGAGCGTTGGAGTGTGACCCTGGATATCCGTAAATAAAAACAAGCACTTCTCAAGAGAACACATGGTCATCCCTACTGCATCTTTTGTAAATAACATCTGAGCGTTGGAGTGTGACCCTGGATATCCGTAAATAAAAACAAGCACTTCTCAAGAGAACACATGGTCATCCCTACTGCATCTTTTGTAAATAACATCTGAGCGTTGGAGTGTGACCCTGGATATCCGTAAATAAAAACAAGCACTTCTCAAGAGAACACATGGTCATCCCTACTGCATCTTTTGTAAATAACATCTGAGCGTTGGAGTGTGACCCTGGATATCCGTAAATAAAAACAAGCACTTCTCAAGAGAACACATGGTCATCCCTACTGCATCTTTTGTAAATAACATCTGAGCGTTGGAGTGTGACCCTGGATATCCGTAAATAAAAACAAAAACATGGTGCCGTCCGCTTTGCTTAAGATAAGGAATATGAAATTATTTATACTTTTACTTTTACTTTTGATACTTAAGTATATTTTAGAAATTAAATTAACCTTTTATACCTTTTATACTTATATTATACTTATATTTAAAACCAAATACTTTTAGACTTTTACTCAAGTAATATTTCACTGGGTGACTTTCACTTTTACTTGAGTCTTTTTCTATTAAGGTATCTTTACTTTTACTCAAGTTTGACAATTGGGTACTTTTTCCACCACTGGTTTTGTGTAGCATTTCATAATGGCTGCTATGCTAATAGTCCAAGGCAAGCATTCATTGATCAGTTTTCTTTATGCTAGATATAGTTTGAATTCGTTTTTTATGCAAATGAGGGTCTGCTTTTTAGTTAATAAGAGCAGGGAATAAACAATACGAATAGGGTTAAAACAATAAGAACAGGGAATAAACAATAAGAGGAGGGAATAAACAATAAGAACAGGGCATAAACAATTAGAGGAGGGAATAAACAATAAGAGTAGGGTATAAACAATAAGAACAGGGAATAAACAATAAGAGGAGAGAATAAACAATAAGAGTAGGGAATAAACAATAAGAACAGGGAATAAACAATAAGAGGAGGGCATAAACAATAAGAACAGGGAATAAACAATAAGAGCAGGGAATAAACAATAAGAACAGGGAGTAAACAATAAGAGGAGGGAATAAACAATAAGAACAGGGAATAAACAATAAGATGAGGGAATAAACAATAAGAACAGGGCATAAACAATAAGAGGAGGGAATAAACATTAAGAGGAGGGAATAAACAATAAGAACAGGGCATAAACAATAAGAGGAGGGAATAAACAATAAGAGGAGGGAATAAACAATAAGAACAGGGAATAAACAATAAGAGGAGGGAATAAACAATAAGAACAGGGAATAAACAATAAGAGGAGGGAATAAACAATAAGAGGAGGGAATAAACAATAAAAGGAGGGAATAAACAATAAGAGGAGGGAATAAACAATAAGAGGAGGGAATAAACAATAAGAGGAGGGAATAAACAATAAGAGGAGGGCATAAACAATAAGAACAGGGAATGAACAAAAAGAGCAGGGAATAAACAATAAGAACAGGGAATAAACAATAAGAGGAGGGAATAAACAATAAGAACAGGGAATAAACAATAAGATGAGGGAATAAACAATAAGAACAGGCAAAAAACAATAAGAGGAGGGAATAAACAATAAGATGAGGGAATAAACATTAAGAGGAGGGAATAAACATTAAGAGGAGGGAATAAACAATAAGAGGAGGGAATAAACAATAAAAGTGGGGAATAAACAATAAGAGGAGGGAATAAACAATAAGAACAGGGAATAAACAATTAGAGGAGGGAATAAACAATAAGAGCAGGGAATAAACAATAAGATGAGGGAATAAACAATAAGAACAGGCAAAAAACAATTAGAGGAGGGAATACACAAAAAGAACAGGGAATAAACAATAAGAGGAGGGAATAAACAATAAGAACAGACAAAAAACATTAAGAGGAGGGAATACACAATACGAACAGGGAATAAACAATAAGAGGAGGGAATAAACAATAAGAAAAGGGAATAAACAATAAGAACAGGGAATAAACTATAAGAGGAGGGAATAAACAATGAGGAGGGAATAAACAATAAAAGGAGGGAATAAACAATAAGAGGAGGGAATAAACAATAAGAGGAGGGAATAAACAATAAGAGGAGGGCATAAACAATAAGAACAGGGAATAAACAATAAGAGCAGGGAATAAACAATAAGAACAGGGAATAAACAATAAGAGGAGGGGATAAACAATAAGAACAGGGGATAAACAATAAGATGAGTGAATAAACAATAAGAACAAGCAAAAAACAATAAGAGGAGGGAATTAACAATAAGTACAGGGAATAAACAATAAGAACAGGCAAAAAACAATAGAGGAGGGAATAAACAATAAGATCAGGGAATAAACATTAAGAGGAGGGAATACACAATAAGAACAGGGAATAAACAATAAGAGGAGGGAATAAACAATAAGAACAGGCAAAAAACATTAAGAGGAGGGAATACACAATAAGAACAGGGAATAAACAATAAGAACAGGGAATAAACAATAAGAACAGGGAATAAACAATAAGAGGAGGGAATAAACAATAAGAGGAGGGAATAAACAATAAGAGGAGGGATTAAACAATAAGAACAGGGAATAAACAATAAGAGGAGGGAATAAACAATAAGAACAGGGAATAAACAATAAGAACAGGCAAAAAACAATAAGAGTACGGAATAAACAATAAGATCAGGAAATAAACATTAAGAGGAGGGAATAAACAATAAGAACAGGGAATAAACAATAAGAGCAGGGAATAAACAATAAGAACAGGCAAAAAACATTAAGAGGAGGGAAAACACAATAAGAACAGGGAATAAACAATGAGAGGAGGGAATAAACAATAAGAACAGGGAATAAACAATAAGAACAGGGAATAAACAATAAGAGGAGGGAATAAACAATAAGAGGAGGGAATAAACAATAAGAACAGGCAAAAAACATTAAGAGGAGGGAATACACAATAAGAACAGGGAATAAACAATAAGAGGAGGGAATAAACAATAAGAACAGGGAATAAACAATAAGAACAGGGAATAAACAATAAGATGAGGGAATAAACAATAAGAACAGGGAATAAACATTAAGAGGAGGGAATAAACAATAAGAACAGGGAATAAACAATAACATGAGGAAATAAACAATAAGAACAGGTAATAAACAATAACATGAGGGAATAAACAATGAGAACAGGGAATAAACAATTAGAGGAGGGAATAAACAATAAGAGCAGGGAATAAACAATAAGATGAGGGAATAAACAATAAGAACAGGCAAAAAAGAATAAGAGGAGGGAATACACAATAAAAACAGGGAATAAACAATAAGAGGAGGGAATAAACAATAAGAACAGACAAAAAACATTAAGAGGAGGGAATACACAATAAGAACAGGGAATAAACAATAAGAGGAGGGAATAAACAATAAGAACAGGGAATAAACAATAGAGGAGGGAATAAACAATAAGATCAGGGAATAAACATTAAGAGGAGGGAATAAACAATAAAATGAGGGAAAAAACAATAAGAGGAGGGCATAAATAATAAGAACAGGGAATAAACAATAAGAGGAGGGCATAAACAATAAGAACAGGGAATAAACAATAAGAGCAGGGAATAAACAATAAGAACAGGGAATAAACAATAAGAGGAGGGAATAAACAATAAGAACAGGGAATAAACAATAAGATGAGGGAATAAACAATAAGAACAAGCAAAAAACAATAAGAGGAGGGAATAAACAATAAGATCAGGGAATAAACATTAAGAGGAGGGAATAAACATTAAGAGGAGGGAATAAACATTAAGAGGAGGGAATAAACAATAGTAGGAGGGAATAAACAATAAGAGTGGGGAATAAACAATAAGAGGAGGGAATAAACAATAAGAACAGGGAATAAACAATAAGAGGAGGGAATAAACAATAAGTGGAGGGAATAAACAATAAGAGGAGGGAATAAACAATAAGAGCAGGGAATAAACAATAAGAGGAGGGAATAAACAATAAGAACAGGGAATAAACAATAAGAGGAGGGAATAAACAATAAGAACAGGGAATAAACAATAAGAGGAGGGAATAAACAATAAGAGGAGGGAATAAACAATAAGAACAGGGAATAAACAATAAGAGGAGGGAATAAACAATAACAACAGGGAATAAACAATAAGAGGAGGGAATAAACAATAAGAACAGGGCATAAACAATGAGAGGAGGGAATAAACAATAACAACAGGCAAAAAACAATAGAGGAGGGAATAAACAATAAGATCAGGGAATAAACATTAAGAGGAGGGAATACACAATAAGAACAGGGAATAAACAATAAGAGGAGGGAATAAACAATAAGAACAGGCAAAAAACATTAAGAGGAGGGAATACACAATAAGAACAGGGAATAAACAATAAGAACAGGGAATAAACAATAAGAACAGGGAATAAACAATAAGAGGAGGGAATAAACAATAAGAGGAGGGAATAAACAATAAGAGGAGGGAATAAACAATAAGAACAGGGAATAAACAATAAGAGGAGGGAATAAACAATAAGAGGATGGAATAAACAATAAGAGGAGGGAATAAACAATAAGAACAGGGAATAAACAATAAGATCAGGAAATAAACAGTAAGAGGAGGGAATAAACAATAAGAACAGGGAATAAACAATAAGAGGAGGGAATAATCAATAAGAACAGGCAAAAAAGATTAAGAGGAGGGAATACACAATAAGAACAGGGAATAAACAATGAGAGGAGGGAATAATCAATAAGAACAGGGAATATACAATAAGAACAGGGAATAAACAATAAGAGGAGGGAATAAACAATAAGAGGAGGGAATAAACAATAAGAACAGGAAATAAACAATAAGAGGAGGGAATAAACAATAAGAACAGGGAATAAACAATGAGAGGAGGGAATAAACAATAAGAGGAGGGAATAAACAATAAGAACAGGGAATAAACAATAAGAGGAGGGAATAAACAATAAGAACAGGGAATAAACAATAAGAGGAGGGAATAAACAATAAGAACAGGGAATAAACAATAAGAACAGGCAAAAAACAATAAGAGTAGGGAATAAACAATAAGATCAGGAAATAAACATTAAGAGGAGGGAATAAACAATAAGAACAGGGAATAAACAATAAGAGCAGGGAATAAACAATAAGAACAGGCAAAAAACATTAAGAGGAGGGAAAACACAATAAGAACAGGGAATAAACAATAAGAACAGGGAATAAACAATAAGAGGAGGGAATAAACAATAAGAGGAGGGAATAAACAATAAGAACAGGCAAAAAACATTAAGAGGAGGGAATACACAATAAGAACAGGGAATAAACAATAAGAGGAGGGAATAAACAATAAGAACAGGGAATAAACAATAAGAACAGGGAATAAACAATAAGATGAGGGAATAAACAATAAGAACAGGGAATAAACATTAAGAGGAGGGAATAAACAATAAGAACAGGGAATAAACAATAACATGAGGGAATAAACAATAAGAACAGGTAATAAACAATAACATGAGGGAATAAACAATGAGAACAGGGAATAAACAATTAGAGGAGGGAATAAACAATAAGAGCAGGGAATAAACAATAAGATGAGGGAATAAACAATAAGAACAGGCAAAAAAGAATAAGAGGAGGGAATACACAATAAAAACAGGGAATAAACAATAAGAGGAGGGAATAAACAATAAGAACAGACAAAAAACATTAAGAGGAGGGAATACACAATAAGAACAGGGAATAAACAATAAGAGGAGGGAATAAACAATAAGAACAGGGAATAAACAATAAGAACAGGGAATAAACAATAAGAGGAGGGAATAAACAATAAGAGGAGGGAATAAACAATAAAATGAGGGAATAAACAATAAGAGGAGGGCATAAATAATAAGAACAGGGAATAAACAATAAGAGGAGGGCATAAACAATAAGAACAGGGAATAAACAATAAGAGCAGGGAATAAACAATAAGAACAGGGAATAAACAATAAGAGGAGGGAATAAACAATAAGAACAGGGAATAAACAATAAGATGAGGGAATAAACAATAAGAACAAGCAAAAAACAATGAGAGGAGGGAATAAACAATAAGATCAGGGAATAAACATTAAGAGGAGGGAATAAACATTAAGAGGAGGGAATAAACATTAAGAGGAGGGAATAAACAATAGTAGGAGGGAATAAACAATAAGAGTGGGGAATAAACAATAAGAGGAGGGAATAAACAATAAGAACAGGGAATAAACAATAAGAGGAGGGAATAAACAATAAGTGGAGGGAATAAACAATAAGAGGAGGGAATAAACAATAAGAGCAGGGAATAAACAATAAGAGGAGGGAATAAACAATAAGAACAGGGAATAAACAATAAGAGGAGGGAATAAACAATAAGAACAGGGAATAAACAATAAGAGGAGGGAATAAACAATAAGAGGAGGGAATAAACAATAAGAACAGGGAATAAACAATAAGAGGAGGGAATAAACAATAAGAACAGGGAATAAACAATAAGAGGAGGGAATAAACAATAAGAACAGGCAAAAAACATTAAGAGGAGGGAATACACAATAAGAACAGGGAATAAACAATAAGAACAGGGAATAAACAATAAGAACAGGGAATAAACAATAAGAGGAGGGAATAAACAATAAGAGGAGGGAATAAACAATAAGAGGAGGGAATAAACAATAAGAACAGGGAATAAACAATAAGAGGAGGGAATAAACAATAAGAGGATGGAATAAACAATAAGAGGAGGGAATAAACAATAAGAACAGGGAATAAACAATAAGATCAGGAAATAAACATTAAGAGGAGGGAATAAACAATAAGAACAGGGAATAAACAATAAGAGGAGGGAATAAACAATAAGAACAGGCAAAAAACATTAAGAGGAGGGAATACACAATAAGAACAGGGAATAAACAATGAGAGGAGGGAATAATCAATAAGAACAGGGAATATACAATAAGAACAGGGAAAAAACAATAAGAGGAGGGAATAAACAATAAGAGGAGGGAATAAACAATAAGAACAGGCAAAAAACATTAAGAGGAGGGAATACACAATAAGAACAGGGAAAAAACAATAAGAACAGGGAATAAACAATAAGATGAGGGAATAAACAATAAGAACAGGGAATAAACATTAAGAGGAGGGAATAAACAATAAGAACAGGGAATAAACAATAAGATGAGGGAATAAACAATAAGAACAGGTAATAAACAATAACATGAGGGAATAAACAATAAGAACAGGGAATAAACAATTAGAGGAGGGAATAAACAATAAGAGCAGGGAATAAACAATAAGATGAGGGAATAAACAATAAGAACAGGCAAAAAAGAATAAGAGGAGGGAATAAACAATAAGAGGAGGGAATAAACAATAAGAGGAGGGAATAAACAATAAGAACAGACAAAAAACATTAAGAGGAGGGAATACACAATAAGAACAGGGAATAAACAATAAGAAGAGGGAATAAACAATAAGAACAGGGAATACACAATAAGAGGAGGGAATAAACAATAAGAGGAGGGAATAAACAATAAGAACAGGAAATAAACAATAAGAGGAGGGAATAAACAATAAGAACAGGGAATAAACAATAAGAGGAGGGAATAAACAATAAGAGGAGGGAATAAACAATAAGAACAGGGAATAAACAATAAGAGGAGGGAATAAACAATAAGAACAGGGAATAAACAATAAGAGGAGGGAATAAACAATAAGAACAGGGCATAAACAATGAGAGGAGGGAATAAACAATAACAACAGGCAAAAAACAATAGAGGAGGGAATAAACAATAAGATCAGGGAATAAACATTAAGAGGAGGGAATACACAATAAGAACAGGGAATAAACAATAAGAGGAGGGAATAAACAATAAGAACAGGCAAAAAACATTAAGAGGAGGGAATACACAATAAGAACAGGGAATAAACAGTAAGAACAGGGAATAAACAATAAGAACAGGGAATAAACAATAAGAGGAGGGAATAAACAATAAGAGGAGGGAATAAACAATAAGAGGAGGGAATAAACAATAAGAAAAGGGAATAAACAATAAGAGGAGGGAATAAACAATAAGAACAGGGAATAAACAATAAGAACAGGCAAAAAACAATAAGAGTAGGGAATAAACAATAAGATCAGGAAATAAACATTAAGAGGAGGGAATAAACAATAAGAACAGGGAATAAACAATAAGAGGAGGGAATAAACAATAAGAACAGGCAAAAAACATTAAGAGGAGGGAATACACAATAAGAACAGGGAATAAACAATGAGAGGAGGGAATAAACAATAAGAACAGGGAATAAACAATAAGAACAGGGAATAAACAATAAGAGGCGGGAATAAACAATAAGAAGAGGGAATAAACAATAAGAACAGGCAAAAAACATTAAGAGGAGGGAATACACAATAAGAACAGGGAATAAACAGTAAGAACAGGGAATAAACAATAAGAACAGGGAATAAACAATAAGAGGAGGGAATAAACAATAAGAGGAGGGAATAAACAATAAGAGGAGGGAATAAACAATAAGAACAGGGAATAAACAATAAGAGGAGGGAATAAACAATAAGAACAGGGAATAAACAATAAGAACAGGCAAAAAACAATAAGAGTAGGGAATAAACAATAAGATCAGGAAATAAACATTAAGAGGAGGGAATAAACAATAAGAACAGGGAATAAAC
Organism: Salvelinus fontinalis; assembly: GCF_029448725.1. Lineage (NCBI taxonomy): Eukaryota > Metazoa > Chordata > Actinopteri > Salmoniformes > Salmonidae > Salvelinus > Salvelinus fontinalis. The sequence goes on from NC_074670.1 coordinate 72,488,894, forward strand.
AATAAGAGGAGGGAATAAACAATAAGAACAGGCAAAAAAACATTAAGAGGAGGGAATACACAATAAGAACAGGGAATAAACAATGAGAGGAGGGAATAAACAATAAGAACAGGGAATAAACAATAAGAACAGGGAATAAACAATAAGAGGAGGGAATAAACAATAAGAAGAGGGAATAAACAATAAGAACAGGCAAAAAACATTAAGAGGAGGGAATACACAATAAGAACAGGGAATAAACAATAAGAACAGGTAATAAACAATAAGATGAGGGAATAAACAATAAGAACAGGGAATAAACATTAAGAGGAGGGAATAAACAATAAGAACAGGGAATAAACAATAAGATGAGGGAATAAACAATAAGAACAGGTAATAAACAATAACATGAGGGAATAAACAATAAGAACAGGGAATAAACAATTAGAGGAGGGAATAAACAATAAGAGCAGGGAATAAACAATAAGATGAGGGAATAAACAATAAGAACAGGCAAAAAAGAATAAGAGGAGGGAATACACAATAAGAACAGGGAATAAACAATAAGAGGAGGGAATAAACAATAAGAACAGACAAAAAACATTAAGAGGAGGGAATACACAATAAGAACAGGGAATAAACAATAAGAAGAGGGAATAAACAATAAGAACAGGGAATAAACAATAAGAACAGGGAATAAACAATAAGAGGAGGGAATAAACAATAAGAGGAGGGAATAAACAATAAGAACAGGGAATAAACATTAAGAGGAGGGAATAAACATTAAGAGGAGGGAATAAACATTAAGAGGAGGGAATAAACAATAGTAGGAGGGAATAAACAATAAGAGTGGGGAATAAACAATAAGAGGAGGGAATAAACAATAAAAACAGGGAATAAACAATAAGAGGAGGGAATAAACAATAAGAGGAGGGAATAAACAATAAGAGGAGGGAATAAACAATAAGAGCAGGGAATAAACAATAAGAGGAGGGAATAAACAATAAGAACAGGGAATAAACAATAAGAGGAGGGAATAAACAATAAGAACAGGGAATAAACAATAAGAGGAGGGAATAACCAATAAGAACAGGGCATAAACAATGAGAGGAGGGAATAAACAATAAGAACAGGGCATAAACAATAAGAGCAGGGAATAAACAATAGGAAGAGGGAATAAACAATAAGAGGAGGGAAGAAACAATAAGAGGAGGGAATAAACAATAAGAACAGGGCATAAACAATAAGAGGAGGGAATAAACAATAAGAACAGTGCATAAACAATAAGAGGAGGGAATAAACAATAAGAGGAGGGAATAAACAATAAGAACAGGAAATAAACAATAACAGGAGGGAATAAACAATAAGAACAGGGAATAAACAATAAGAACAGGGAATAAACATTAAGAGGAGGGAATAAACAATAAGAGGAGGGAATAAACAATAAGAGGAGGGAATAAACAATAAGAACAGGGAATCCACAATAAGAGGAGGGAATAAACAATAAGAACAGGGAATAAACAATAAGAGGAGGGGATAAACAACAAGAACAGGGCATAAACAATAAGAGGAGGGAATAAACAATAAGAACAGGGAATAAACAATAAGAGGAGGGAATAAACAATAAGAGGAGGGAATAAACAATAAGAACAGGGAATAAACAATAAGAACAGGGAATAAACAATAAGAGGAGGAAATAAACAATAAGAACAGGGAATAAACAATAAGAGGAGGGAATAAACAATAAGAGCAGGGAATAAACAATAAGATGAGGGAATAAACAATAAGAACAGGCAAAAAAGAATAAGAGGAGGGAATAAACAATAAGAACAGGGCATAAACAATGAGAGGAGGGAATAAACAATAACAACAGGCAAAAAACAATAGAGGAGGGAATAAACAATAAGATCAGGGAATAAACATTAAGAGGAGGGAATACACAATAAGAACAGGGAATAAACAATAAGAGGAGGGAATAAACAATAAGAACAGGCAAAAAACATTAAGAGGAGGGAATACACAATAAGAACAGGGAATAAACAGTAAGAACAGGGAATAAACAATAAGAACAGGGAATAAACAATAAGAGGAGGGAATAAACAATAAGAGGAGGGAATAAACAATAAGAGGAGGGAATAAACAATAAGAACAGGGAATAAACAATAAGAGGAGGGAATAAACAATAAGAACAGGGAATAAACAATAAGAACAGGCAAAAAACAATAAGAGTAGGGAATAAACAATAAGATCAGGAAATAAACATTAAGAGGAGGGAATAAACAATAAGAACAGGGAATAAACAATAAGAGGAGGGAATAAACAATAAGAACAGGCAAAAAACATTAAGAGGAGGGAATACACAATAAGAACAGGGAATAAACAATGAGAGGAGGGAATAAACAATAAGAACAGGGAATCCACAATAAGAGGAGGGAATAAACAATAAGAACAGGGAATAAACAATAAGAGGAGGGGATAAACAACAAGAACAGGGCATAAACAATAAGAGGAGGGAATAAACAATAAGAACAGGGAATAAACAATAAGAGGAGGGAATAAACAATAAGAGGAGGGAATAAACAATAAGAACAGGGAATAAACAATAAGAACAGGGAATAAACAATAAGAGGAGGAAATAAACAATAAGAACAGGGAATAAACAATAAGAGGAGGGAATAAACAATAAGAGCAGGGAATAAACAATAAGATGAGGGAATAAACAATAAGAACAGGCAAAAAAGAATAAGAGGAGGGAATAAACAATAAGAACAGGGCATAAACAATGAGAGGAGGGAATAAACAATAACAACAGGCAAAAAACAATAGAGGAGGGAATAAACAATAAGATCAGGGAATAAACATTAAGAGGAGGGAATACACAATAAGAACAGGGAATAAACAATAAGAGGAGGGAATAAACAATAAGAACAGGCAAAAAACATTAAGAGGAGGGAATACACAATAAGAACAGGGAATAAACAATGAGAGGAGGGAATAAACAATAAGAACAGGGAATCCACAATAAGAGGAGGGAATAAACAATAAGAACAGGGAATAAACAATAAGAGGAGGGGATAAACAACAAGAACAGGGCATAAACAATAAGAGGAGGGAATAAACAATAAGAACAGGGAATAAACAATAAGAGGAGGGAATAAACAATAAGAGGAGGGAATAAACAATAAGAACAGGGAATAAACAATAAGAACAGGGAATAAACAATAAGAGGAGGAAATAAACAATAAGAACAGGGAATAAACAATAAGAGGAGGGAATAAACAATAAGAGCAGGGAATAAACAATAAGATGAGGGAATAAACAATAAGAACAGGCAAAAAAGAATAAGAGGAGGGAATAAACAATAAGAACAGGGCATAAACAATGAGAGGAGGGAATAAACAATAACAACAGGCAAAAAACAATAGAGGAGGGAATAAACAATAAGATCAGGGAATAAACATTAAGAGGAGGGAATACACAATAAGAACAGGGAATAAACAATAAGAGGAGGGAATAAACAATAAGAACAGGCAAAAAACATTAAGAGGAGGGAATACACAATAAGAACAGGGAATAAACAGTAAGAACAGGGAATAAACAATAAGAACAGGGAATAAACAATAAGAGGAGGGAATAAACAATAAGAGGAGGGAATAAACAATAAGAGGAGGGAATAAACAATAAGAACAGGGAATAAACAATAAGAGGAGGGAATAAACAATAAGAACAGGGAATAAACAATAAGAACAGGCAAAAAACAATAAGAGTAGGGAATAAACAATAAGATCAGGAAATAAACATTAAGAGGAGGGAATAAACAATAAGAACAGGGAATAAACAATAAGAGGAGGGAATAAACAATAAGAACAGGCAAAAAACATTAAGAGGAGGGAATACACAATAAGAACAGGGAATAAACAATGAGAGGAGGGAATAAACAATAAGAAAAGGGAATAAACAATAAGAACAGGGAATAAACAATAAGAGGAGGGAATAAACAATAAGAAGAGGGAATAAACAATAAGAACAGGCAAAAAACATTAAGAGGAGGGAATACACAATAAGAACAGGGAATAAACAATAAGAACAGGGAATAAACAATAAGATTAGGGAATAAACAATAAGAACAGGGAATAAACATTAAGAGGAGGGAATAAACAATAAGAACAGGGAATAAACAATAAGATGAGGGAATAAACAATAAGAACAGGTAATAAACAATAACATGAGGGAATAAACAATAAGAACAGGGAATAAACAATTAGAGGAGGGAATAAACAATAAGAGCAGGGAATAAACAATAAGATGAGGGAATAAACAATAAGAACAGGCAAAAAAGAATAAGAGGAGGGAATACACAATAAGAACAGGGAATAAACAATAAGAGGAGGGAATAAACAATAAGAACAGACAAAAAACATTAAGAGGAGGGAATACACAATAAGAACAGGGAATAAACAATAAGAAGAGGGAATAAACAATAAGAACAGGGAATAAACAATAAGAACAGGGAATAAACAATAAGAGGAGGGAATAAACAATAAAATGAGGGAATAAACAATAAGAGGAGGGCATAAACAATAAGAACAGGGAATAAACAATAAGAGGAGGGCATAAACAATAAGAACAGGGAATAAACAATAAGAGCAGGGAATAAACAATAAGAACAGGGAATAAACAATAAGAGGAGGGAATAAACAATAAGAACAGGGAATAAACATTAAGAGGAGGGAATAAACATTAAGAGGAGGGAATAAACATCAAGAGGAGGGAATAAACAATAGTAGGAGGGAATAAACAATAAGAGTGGGGAATAAACAATAAGAGGAGGGAATAAACAATAAAAACAGGGAATAAACAATAAGAGGAGGGAATAAACAATAAGAGGAGGGAATAAACAATAAGAGGAGGGAATAAACAATAAGAGCAGGGAATAAACAATAAGAGGAGGGAATAAACAATAAGAACAGGGAATAAACAATAAGAGGAGGGAATAAACAATAAGAACAGGGAATAAACAATAAGAGGAGGGAATAACCAATAACAACAGGGCATAAACAATGAGAGGAGGGAATAAACAATAAGAACAAGGCATAAACAATAAGAGCAGGGAATAAACAATAGGAAGAGGGAATAAACAATAAGAGGAGGGAAGAAACAATAAGAGGAGGGAATAAACAATAAGAGGAGGGAAGAAACAATAAGAGGAGGGAATAAACAATAAGAACAGTGCATAAACAATAAGAGGAGGGAATAAACAATAAGAGGAGGGAATAAACAATAAGAACAGGAAATAAACAATAACAGGAGGGAATAAACAATAAGAACAGGGAATAAACAATAAGAACAGGGAATAAACATTAAGAGGAGGGAATAAACAATAAGAGGAGGGAATAAACAATAAGAGGAGGGAATAAACAATAAGAACAGGGAATCCACAATAAGAGGAGGGAATAAACAATAAGAACAGGGAATAAACAATAAGAGGAGGGGATAAACAATAAGAGGAGGGAATAAACAATAAGAACAGACAAAAAACATTAAGAGGAGGGAATACACAATAAGAACAGGGAATAAACAATAAGAAGAGGGAATAAACAATAAGAACAGGGAATACACAATAAGAGGAGGGAATAAACAATAAGAGGAGGGAATAAACAATAAGAACAGGGAATAAACAATAAGAGGAGGGAATAACCAATAAGAACAGGGCATAAACAATGAGAGGAGGGAATAAACAATAAGAACAGGGCATAAACAATAAGAGCAGGGAATAAACAATAGGAAGAGGGAATAAACAATAAGAGGAGGGAAGAAACAATAAGAGGAGGGAATAAACAATAAGAACAGGGCATAAACAATAAGAGGAGGGAATAAACAATAAGAACAGTGCATAAACAATAAGAGGAGGGAATAAACAATAAGAGGAGGGAATAAACAATAAGAACAGGAAATAAACAATAACAGGAGGGAATAAACAATAAGAACAGGGAATAAACAATAAGAACAGGGAATAAACATTGAGAGGAGGGAATAAACAATAAGAGGAGGGAATAAACAATAAGAGGAGGGAATAAACAATAAGAACAGGGAATCCACAATAAGAGGAGGGAATAAACAATAAGAACAGGGAATAAACAATAAGAGGAGGGGATAAACAATAAGAACAGGGCATAAACAATAAGAGGAGGGAATAAACAATAAGAACAGGGAATAAACAATAAGAGGAGGGAATAAACAATAAGAGGAGGGAATAAACAATAAGAACAGGGAATAAACAATAAGAACAGGGAATAAACAATAAGAGGAGGAAATAAACAATAAGAACAGGGAATAAACAATAAGAGGAGGGAATAAACAATAAGAGCAGGGAATAAACAATAAGATGAGGGAATAAACAATAAGAACAGGCAAAAAAGAATAAGAGGAGGGAATAAACAATAAGAACAGGGCATAAACAATGAGAGGAGGGAATAAACAATAACAACAGGCAAAAAACAATAGAGGAGGGAATAAACAATAAGATCAGGGAATAAACATTAAGAGGAGGGAATACACAATAAGAACAGGGAATAAACAATAAGAGGAGGGAATAAACAATAAGAACAGGCAAAAAACATTAAGAGGAGGGAATACACAATAAGAACAGGGAATAAACAGTAAGAACAGGGAATAAACAATAAGAACAGGGAATAAACAATAAGAGGAGGGAATAAACAATAAGAGGAGGGAATAAACAATAAGATTAGGGAATAAACAATAAGAACAGGGAATAAACAATAAGAGGAGGGAATAAACAATAAGAACAGGGAATAAACAATAAGAACAGGCAAAAAACAATAAGAGTAGGGAATAAACAATAAGATCAGGAAATAAACATTAAGAGGAGGGAATAAACAATAAGAACAGGGAATAAACAATAAGAGGAGGGAATAAACAATAAGAACAGGCAAAAAACATTAAGAGGAGGGAATACACAATAAGAACAGGGAATAAACAATAAGAAGAGGGAATAAACAATAAGAGGAGGGAATAAACAATAAGAACAGGGAATAAACAATAAGAGGAGGGAATAAACAATAAGAACAGGGAATAAACAATAAGAGGAGGGAATAACCAATAAGAACAGGGCATAAACAATGAGAGGAGGGAATAAACAATAAGAACAGGGCATAAACAATAAGAGCAGGGAATAAACAATAGGAAGAGGGAATAAACAATAAGAGGAGGGAAGAAACAATAAGAGGAGGGAATAAACAATAAGAACAGGGCATAAACAATAAGAGGAGGGAATAAACAATAAGAACAGTGCATAAACAATAAGAGGAGGGAATAAACAATAAAAGCAGGGAATAAACAATAAGAACAGGAAATAAACAATAACAGGAGGGAATAAACAATAAGAACAGGGAATAAACAATAAGAACAGGGAATAAACATTAAGAGGAGGGAATAAACAATAAGAGGAGGGAATAAACAATAAGAGGAGGGAATAAACAATAAGAACAGGGAATCCACAATAAGAGGAGGGAATAAACAATAAGAACAGGGAATAAACAATAAGAGGAGGGGATAAACAATAAGAACAGGGCATAAACAATAAGAGGAGGGAATAAACAATAAGAACAGGGAATAAACAATAAGAGGAGGGAATAAACAATAAGAGGAGGGAATAAACAATAAGAACAGGGAATAAACAATAAGAACAGGGAATAAACAATAAGAGGAGGAAATAAACAATAAGAACAGGGAATAAACAATAAGAGGAGGGAATAAACAATAAGAGCAGGGAATAAACAATAAGATGAGGGAATAAACAATAAGAACAGGCAAAAAAGAATAAGAGGAGGGAATAAACAATAAGAACAGGGCATAAACAATGAGAGGAGGGAATAAACAATAACAACAGGCAAAAAACAATAGAGGAGGGAATAAACAATAAGATCAGGGAATAAACATTAAGAGGAGGGAATACACAATAAGAACAGGGAATAAACAATAAGAGGAGGGAATAAACAATAAGAGGAGGGAATAAACAATAAGAACAGGGAATAAACAATAAGAACAGGGAATAAACAATAAGAGGAGGAAATAAACAATAAGAACAGGGAATAAACAATAAGAGGAGGGAATAAACAATAAGAGGAGGGAATAAACAATAAGAGGAGGGAATAAACAATAAGAACAGGGAATAAACAATAAGAGGAGGGAATAAACAATAAGAACAGGGAATAAACAATAAGAACAGGCAAAAAACAATAAGAGTAGGGAATAAACAATAAGATCAGGAAATAAACATTAAGAGGAGGGAATAAACAATAAGAACAGGGAATAAACAATAAGAGGAGGGAATAAACAATAAGAACAGGCAAAAAACATTAAGAGGAGGGAATACACAATAAGAACAGGGAATAAACAATGAGAGGAGGGAATAAACAATAAGAACAGGGAATAAACAATAAGAACAGGGAATAAACAATAAGAGGAGGGAATAAACAATAAGAAGAGGGAATAAACAATAAGAACAGGCAAAAAACATTAAGAGGAGGGAATACACAATAAGAACAGGGAATAAACAATAAGAACAGGGAATAAACAATAAGATTAGGGAATAAACAATAAGAACAGGGAATAAACATTAAGAGGAGGGAATAAACAATAAGAACAGGGAATAAACAATAAGATGAGGGAATAAACAATAAGAACAGGTAATAAACAATAACATGAGGGAATAAACAATAAGAACAGGGAATAAACAATTAGAGGAGGGAATAAACAATAAGAGCAGGGAATAAACAATAAGATGAGGGAATAAACAATAAGAACAGGCAAAAAAGAATAAGAGGAGGGAATACACAATAAGAACAGGGAATAAACAATAAGAGGAGGGAATAAACAATAAGAACAGACAAAAAACATTAAGAGGAGGGAATACACAATAAGAACAGGGAATAAACAATAAGAAGAGGGAATAAACAATAAGAACAGGGAATAAACAATAAGAACAGGGAATAAACAATAAGAGGAGGGAATAAACAATAAAATGAGGGAATAAACAATAAGAGGAGGGCATAAACAATGAGAACAGGGAATAAACAATAAGAGGAGGGCATAAACAATAAGAACAGGGAATAAACAATAAGAGCAGGGAATAAACAATAAGAACAGGGAATAAACAATAAGAGGAGGGAATAAACAATAAGAACAGGGAATAAACATTAAGAGGAGGGAATAAACATTAAGAGGAGGGAATAAACATTAAGAGGAGGGAATAAACAATAGTAGGAGGGAATAAACAATAAGAGTGGGGAATAAACAATAAGAGGAGGGAATAAACAATAAAAACAGGGAATAAACAATAAGAGGAGGGAATAACCAATTTAGAGGAGGGAATAAACAATAAGAGGAGGGAATAAACAATAAGAGCAGGGAATAAACAATAAGAGGAGGGAATAAACAATAAGAACAGGGAATAAACAATAAGAGGAGGGAATAAACAATAAGAACAGGGAATAAACAATAAGAGGAGGGAATAACCAATAACAACAGGGCATAAACAATGAGAGGAGGGAATAAACAATAAGAACAGGGCATAAACAATAAGAGCAGGGAATAAACAATAGGAAGAGGGAATAAACAATAAGAGGAGGGAAGAAACAATAAGAGGAGGGAATAAACAATAAGAACAGGGCATAAACAATAAGAGGAGGGAATAAACAATAAGAACAGTGCATAAACAATAAGAGGAGGGAATAAACAATAAGAGGAGGGAATAAACAATAAGAACAGGAAATAAACAATAACAGGAGGGAATAAACAATAAGAACAGGGAATAAACAATAAGAACAGGGAATAAACATTAAGAGGAGGGAATAAACAATAAGAGGAGGGAATAAACAATAAGAGGAGGGAATAAACAATAAGAACAGGGAATCCACAATAAGAGGAGGGAATAAACAATAAGAACAGGGAATAACAATAAGAGGAGGGGATAAACAATAAGAGGAGGGAATAAACAATAAGAACAGACAAAAAACATTAAGAGGAGGGAATACACAATAAGAACAGGGAATAAACAATAAGAAGAGGGAATAAACAATAAGAACAGGGAATACACAATAAGAGGAGGGAATAAACAATAAGAGGAGGGAATAAACAATAAGAACAGGAAATAAACAATAAGAGGAGGGAATAAACAATAAGAACAGGGAATAAACAATAAGAGGAGGGAATAAACAATAAGAGGAGGGAATAAACAATAAGAACAGGGAATAAACAATAAGAGGAGGGAATAAACAATAAGAACAGGGAATAAACAATAAGAGGAGGGAATAAACAATAAGAACAGGGCATAAACAATGAGAGGAGGGAATAAACAATAACAACAGGCAAAAAACAATAGAGGAGGGAATAAACAATAAGATCAGGGAATAAACATTAAGAGGAGGGAATACACAATAAGAACAGGGAATAAACAATAAGAGGAGGGAATAAACAATAAGAACAGGCAAAAAACATTAAGAGGAGGGAATACACAATAAGAACAGGGAATAAACAGTAAGAACAGGGAATAAACAATAAGAACAGGGAATAAACAATAAGAGGAGGGAATAAACAATAAGAGGAGGGAATAAACAATAAGAGGAGGGAATAAACAATAAGAACAGGGAATAAACAATAAGAGGAGGGAATAAACAATAAGAACAGGGAATAAACAATAAGAACAGGCAAAAAACAATAAGAGTAGGGAATAAACAATAAGATCAGGAAATAAACATTAAGAGGAGGGAATAAACAATAAGAACAGGGAATAAACAATAAGAGGAGGGAATAAACAATAAGAACAGGCAAAAAACATTAAGAGGAGGGAATACACAATAAGAACAGGGAATAAACAATGAGAGGAGGGAATAAACAATAAGAACAGGGAATAAACAATAAGAACAGGGAATAAACAATAAGAGGAGGGAATAAACAATAAGAAGAGGGAATAAACAATAAGAACAGGCAAAAAACATTGAGAGGAGGGAATACACAATAAGAACAGGGAATAAACAATAAGAACAGGGAATAAACAATAAGATGAGGGAATAAACAATAAGAACAGGGAATAAACATTAAGAGGAGGGAATAAACAATAAGAACAGGGAATAAACAATAAGATGAGGGAATAAACAATAAGAACAGGTAATAAACAATAACATGAGGGAATAAACAATAAGAACAGGGAATAAACAATTAGAGGAGGGAATAAACAATAAGAGCAGGGAATAAACAATAAGATGAGGGAATAAACAATAAGAACAGGCAAAAAATAATAAGAGGAGGGAATACACAATAAGAACAGGGAATAAACAATAAGAGGAGGGAATAAACAATAAGAACAGACAAAAAACATTAAGAGGAGGGAATACACAATAAGAACAGGGAATAAACAATAAGAAGAGGGAATAAACAATAAGAACAGGGAATAAACAATAAGAACAGGGAATAAACAATAAGAGGAGGGAATAAACAATAAAATGAGGGAATAAACAATAAGAGGAGGGCATAAACAATAAGAACAGGGAATAAACAATAAGAGGAGGGCATAAACAATAAGAACAGGGAATAAACAATAAGAGCAGGGAATAAACAATAAGAACAGGGAATAAACAATAAGAGGAGGGAATAAACAATAAGAACAGGGAATAAACATTAAGAGGAGGGAATAAACATTAAGAGGAGGGAATAAACATTAAGAGGAGGGAATAAACAATAGTAGGAGGGAATAAACAATAAGAGTGGGGAATAAACAATAAGAGGAGGGAATAAACAATAAAAACAGGGAATAAACAATAAGAGGAGGGAATAAACAATAAGAGGAGGGAATAAACAATAAGAGGAGGGAATAAACAATAAGAGCAGGGAATAAACAATAAGAGGAGGGAATAAACAATAAGAACAGGGAATAAACAATAAGAGGAGGGAATAAACAATAAGAACAGGGAATAAACAATATGAGGAGGGAATAACCAATAAGAACAGGGCATAAACAATGAGAGGAGGGAATAAACAATAAGAACAGGGCATAAACAATAAGAGCAGGGAATAAACAATAGGAAGAGGGAATAAACAATAAGAGGAGGGAAGAAACAATAAGAGGAGGGAATAAACAATAAGAACAGGGCATAAACAATAAGAGGAGGGAATAAACAATAAGAACAGTGCATAAACAATAAGAGGAGGGAATAAACAATAAGAGGAGGGAATAAACAATAAGAACAGGAAATAAACAATAACAGGAGGGAATAAACAATAAGAACAGGGAATAAACAATAAGAACAGGGAATAAACATTAAGAGGAGGGAATAAACAATAAGAGGAGGGAATAAACAATAAGAGGAGGGAATAAACAATAAGAACAGGGAATCCACAATAAGAGGAGGGAATAAACAATAAGAACAGGGAATAAACAATAAGAGGAGGGGATAAACAATAAGAACAGGGCATAAACAATAAGAGGAGGGAATAAACAATAAGAACAGGGAATAAACAATAAGAGGAGGGAATAAACAATAAGAGGAGGGAATAAACAATAAGAACAGGGAATAAACAATAAGAACAGGGAATAAACAATAAGAGGAGGAAATAAACAATAAGAACAGGGAATAAACAACAAGAGCAGGGAATAAACAATAAGAGCAGGGAATAAACAATAAGAACAGGGAATAAACAATAAGAACAGGGAATAAACAATAAGAACAGGGAATATACAATAAGAGCAGGGAATAAACAATAAGAACAGGGAATAAACAATAAGAGGAGGGAATAAACAATAAGAACAGGGAATAAACATCAAGAGCAGGGAATAAACAATAAGAGCAGGGAATAAACAATAAGAACAGGGAATAAACAATAAGAACAGGGAATAAACAATAAGAACAGGGAATAAACAATAAGAGGAGGGAATCTCATTTACAGCATTTGGAAAATCCAGAAGAAGGGATCTAATTCTGCACTCAAAACACCATAAAAAATGTTTTTCAAACTGTTTGACAATGTTTCCTGTTTCTGGCAAGGTGTTGCACAACTCTTGATTCAGTACTGCTGCAACATGAAGTTTCAATACTTACATTCTAGTCATTTAGCAGACCCTCGTATCCAGAGAGACTTACAGTAAGGAGTCACACGCAAACACACACACTCAGTGACCATACATACAAACACACACAAACTCATTGACCATACACACAAACACACACACACTCAGTGACCATACACACAAACACACACACACACACTCAGTGACCATACACACAAACTGAGTGACCATACACACAAACACACACACACACACACACACACACACACACACACACACACACACACACACACACACACACACACACACACACACACACACACACACACACACACACACACACACACACACACACACACACACACACACACACACACACACACACACACACACACACACACACACTCAGTGACCATACACACAAACACACACACACACACACACACTCAGTGACCATACACACAAACGGAGTGACCATACACACAAACACACACACACACACACACACACTCAGTGACCATACACACAACCTGAGTGACCATACACACAAACACACACACACACACACTCAGTGACCACACACACACTCTCTCTCACTGACCAGCCCACACACACATGCCATCAGAAGAGAGCGCTTTGTGTTCATAGACTGGGCAGCAGCTAGAGAGAGAGAGAGAGACAGAGAGAGAGAGAGAGAGAGAGAGAGAGAGAGAGAGAGAGAGAGAGAGAGAGAGAGAGAGAGAGAGAGAGATATGTGGGTGGTGGTGGGGGGGCGGACGGGTTTGATGAATTTCCAGAGAAAGAGGGGAGAGAGAATGAGAGAGAGAATTGTAATAGAGAATAGAAGGGGTGATAGAGATACAGTAATAAGCTCTACAGAGAGCGACAGAGCAGACATCCTACACTGGAGAGAGAGAGATAGCTCAGAACAAGAGAGAGTGAAAGTGAGTGCTGCCTCTGAGAAAAATAGACAGAGCCAGACTGCCAGACCGCCAGACCGCCAGACTGCCAGACTGCCAGACTGCCAGACCGCCAGACCGCCAGACAGTCAGTCTGAAAGCCTAGTAGCTGAGAGCAGTTGGCATCATTGATTTCTAGGAGCTGTAAGCTGCCGGTACACATGGCGTGGTGCTGTTGCCCTCCTCTCCGGGCCTCCTCGTCCTCCTGCTGCTCTCCGCTCCTCAAACGCTGCCCTCTCTTCCCAGGTTGGTTCTACTTCACCCTGCCGTCTGTACCCACAGCCTGTAGCTGAGGCTAGTAGGTCACTGACATGAGAAGACAGAGAGCAGTAACTCTCTCGTTCAGACAGATACTGCTGCTGTAGGTATATCTATATGACATGGGTAACAGGCTATCCCATGAAGGTATAGTATAGTACAGGGCATGGTGTGTCAGTGTGACTTTGTGTTAGGTGGTGTCTGATTGTGCTTGTTGTGTGTACTGTAGTTGCAGTACTGCCTGTCACATTGTTACTAAACTGTGCAGCTTGTTGTGTTCTGTGTCTCAGTGCAGGTTAACAGATCAGTCAATCAGTGTGTATTGTCTTTATGCTTTGTCCTGTGTATAGAGTCTCTCTGCTATGTTGGGTAATATTACCACTATTATGACAGGTTCATAAAACATGAAGACAATTTTGACATTGACCGTCAGCCGTGGCTTACCATTACAGTGTTGTATACAATACACAAAGGCTTACCGTTGTTTTGTTCTATTTAGAGGGCATGCTTGTTCTTGTCTGAGTGTCTTCTGGTCTGAATGTTCTCTCGTCTTACTGAGCTGTTGTCTCATGGGTAACGCTCAGTGTTGTGTGGGGTTGTTGGCTGATGATGTCAGTGCAAACACTGTCGACCCTTACCACAGCGCTTTCCACTCCTGGTCCCTGGACACCAGGGGGTGAAAGGTGTGTTTTTGCCTGAGCACCACACATCTAAATCTAATAATCAACTCATCATCAAGCTTCGATTATTTGAACCAGGTATGTAGTGCTAGTAGCTGTCTTGAGATTAGGGTGGCTGGTGAGGACATAGTCCTAGTAGCTGTCTTGAGATCAGGGTGGCTGGTGAGGACATAGTGAGATCAGGGTGGCTGGTGAGGACATAGTCCTAGTAGCTGTCTTGAGACCAGGGTGGCTGGTGAGGACATAGTGAGATCAGGGTGGCTGGTGAGGACATAGTCCTAGTAGCTGTCTTGAGACCAGGGTGGCTGGTGAGGACATAGTGAGATCAGGGTGGCTGGTGAGGACATAGTCCTAGTAGCTGTCTTGAGATCAGGGTGGCTGGTGAGGACATAGTCCTAGTAGCTGTCTTGAGATCAGGGTGGCTGGTGAGGACATAGTCCTAGTAGCTGTCTTGAGATCAGGGTGGCTGGTGAGGACATAGTGAGATCAGGGTGGCTGGTGAGGACATAGTCCTCGGGCAAAAACAAACATTTGCACCTCTTGTGGTCCCCAGGGCCATTATTAAGAAACCCTGTTTTACGATATCTGATGGCTATCTGCTTTCCTGGTAAAGACGACGGATGTCTGTTCACTGCTTGCTGATTGGTCCCAGATGTGTTTGTGATACAACAACTTTTCAACACAATCTTCTTTCAGTAAATGTGTCCTTCCTTGTGTCCTTCCCCTCATCAGAGTATTGATGGAGATATAAGAAGGAATCCACTTTAGACCATTGACATGCACCCCTTGATGTTGTTTACTACTTTGTGTTACACTAATCTCCTTCCCCGACATTTACTGATGGGTGTGTCCCACTAATATCATTCCTCCCTCCCAGATATTTACTAATTTCCTTCCCCATTCCCAGACTTTGGGCACGTTCTTCTGCCCAGGCATTGCTGTCGCATGTCAGATCTTACACATGCCTGGATAGACATTTTATTCATTAGCTAACCACTTCATATGTTATAACAATCTGGTGCCAGGCGGCAAAGTTGATGACATGGCACGCAACCATTGGTTGATGCATGCAACGTCTGATCAGGGGAACACGACCCTATACTGATGTGTGTAACACTTATCTCCTTACCCCACTCCCAGACATCTCCCCTGCTGAGCTGGATGCACTATGGAGAGAACCACCGTACACGCTGGCGGGAACCAATGAGCACTTCCCAGGAACTGATGTTATGATTCCAGGTAACTACAGTAAAAGCCTTAAAGCATTCGATGACGTAAAACATCCAGCTGATTCTATCCCAATGAAGTCCTGCGTGAGTTATATTGCCCAGGCAAATGTTGAGTTTGAATGCTTCTGGAAGTGTACTGTAGCAAACAATGAAACATTGTATTACACAATAGTCTCAACAGTCCCAGGTTGAGGAAGTGTTGGGGACATCCATCCTCTCTGTACAATGTGACAACAACATGGGGAAGCCAGCCTAGCCACTCATGAATCCTTTTTGATTGTTTTTCTGTGTTTCTCTATGTGTGTGTGTGTGTGTGTGTGTGTGTGTGTGTGTGTGTGTGTGTGTGTGTGTGCACGCAGGTGTGTGTGTGTGTGTGTGTGTGTGTGTGTGTGTGTGTGTGTGTGTGTGTGTGTGTGTGTGTGCACGCAGGTGTGTGTGTGTGTGTGTGTGTGTGTGTGTGTGTGTGTGTGTGTGTGTGTGTGTGTGTGTGTGTGTGTGTGTGTGTGTGTGTGTGTGTGTGTGTGTGTGTGTGTGTGTGCACGTGTGTGTGTGTGTGTGTGTGTGTGTGTGTGTGTGTGTGTGTGTGTGTGTGTGTGTGTGTGTGTGTGTGTGTGTGTGTGTGTGTGTGTGTGTGTGTGTGTGCACGCAGGTGTGTGTGTGTCACACAACACGGGGGAAGCCTCCAGCGGTCACAAAGCCCTGTCAGGACAGCTTAAGCAGGTCGTTATATTATAATAGACCATCTGGGAGAGGCAGTACGTTACTAGATGGGTGGTCTTTGATAGACTTTTTATGTTCTGTTGATGTTCTGGAGGAAACAGACTAATCACTGTTGAAATCCTCATCAGCTGGACCACAGAATATACCGTACACCAGCAGTTATTTAACTGTTAGTGTGAATGTTTCCTCATACAGTAACAGAGACAAACCTCCAATTCCTTCACTTTGTCTGGTTACCTTGACTGGTTTGCGTTCCAGAAGGATATACGATGAAGCATCGTGGACTCCATTCCCTCTTCACAGTTGTCACAAAACAACGTTGCTCCACGATCTTGCACTTGCTTACAGAACACATGTCTATCTGAAAATCAACCCCCCGAAACAGCTGTCTCACCCGTTCCTTCCTGAGGGTTCCTCTGACCTGACCTGACCTGACCTCTGTTTCCTGTCTTCTCCAGTGGTGGAGGGGGTGGAGGGGCCGGGGGAGGAGTCTGGGAGCGGCGAGGCGGAGCCGGACAGTTACTGGAAGAGGAAGGAGGCGTTCACCAGAGGAAGCACCGTGTCACTGTCCGTGGGAGAGAGGTTCTCCTCAGGTACTGATCTGCTCACAGATACTCTGTACGGATGTGCTCAAAATGGTACCCTAATACCTAGAGGTGCACTTTTGACCCACACGGTGCTATTTGGGCCAGCCAGGGTGTCTCTCTCTCTATTCCTGCCGTGGATGTGCTAACTGCTAACGTTGCGGTTTTAACAGCTACTGGTCATGGTAGTGTGGTGTGATGCTGTCATCTCTATTGTACCCTGTTGGTATTCTACACAGCCGTCTATATAATCACTGTATCATTCATGTTGTCTGTATGTACAGTACGTCAACATCCTGTAAGAAAACAGCCTTAATGTTAACGTTGCAGTAGACACAGCTACTCGACGGTTCTCTGGGTCTTTCCTCCAGCAGGTTCCCGTCTAATTCTCCCCCAAATGGACCTAATGTTAAAGGGTTCCTTTAAAACTCCACTAAGAGTCACTCCAGGCTGTGATACACTATAATACACTCACTGAGCATGGGCCTACAATACACTCACTGAGCATGACTATAATACACCTACTGAGCATGACTCTATAACACACTCACTGAACATGACTATAACACACTCACTGAGCATGACTATAACACACTCACTGAGCATGACTATAACACATTCACTGAGCATGACTCTATAATACACTCACTGAACATGACTATAACACACTCACTGAACATGACTATAACACACTCACTGAGCATGACTATAACACACTCACTGAGCATGACTCTATAATACACTCACTGAGCATGACTATAACACACTTACTGAGCATGGCTATAACACACTCACTGAGCATGACTATAACACACTCACTGAGCATGGCTATAATACACTCACTGAGCATGACTCTATAACACACTCACTGAACATGGCTCTATAATACACTCACTGAGCATGACTATAATACACTCACTGAGCATAACTATAACACACTCACTGAGCATGACTATAACACACTCACTGAACATGGCTCTATAATACACTCACTGAGCATGACTATAACACACTCACTGAGCATGGCTCTTTAATACACTCACTGAGCATGACTATAATACACTCACTGAGCATGACTATAACACACTCACTGAGCATGACAAAAAAATACACTCGCTGAGCGTGGCTCTATAACACACTCACTGAGCATGGCTCTATAACACACTCACTGAGCATGACTATAACAAACTCACTGAGCATGACTATAACACACTCACTGAGCATGACTCTATAACACACTCACTGAGCATGACTCTATAATACACTCACTAAGCATGGCTCTATAACACACTCACTGAGCATGACTCTATAACACACTCACTGAGCATGACTATAACACACTCACTAAGCATGGCTCTATAACACACTCACTGAGCATGACTCTATAACACACTCACTGAGCATGACTATAATACACTCACTGAGCATGACTCTATAATACACTCACTGAGCATGACTCTATAATACACTCACTGAGCATGACTCTATAACACACTCACTGAGCATGACTATATAACACACTCACTGAGCATGACTCTATAATACACTCAGTGAGCATGACTCTATAATACACTCACTGAGCATGACTCTATAATACACTCACTGAGCATGACTCTATAACACACTCACTGAGCATGACTCCATAACACACTGACAGAGCATAAATATAACACACTCGCTGAGCATGACTATAACACACTCATTGAGCATGACTATAATACACTCACTGAGCATGACTATAATACACTCACTGAGCATGACTATATAACACACTCACTGAGCATGACTCTATAATACACTCACTGAGCATGACTATAATACACTCACTGAGCATGACTATAACACACTCACTGAGCATGACTCTATAATACACTCACTGAGCATGACTATAATACACTCACTGAGCATGACTATAACACACTCACTGAGCATGACTATAATACACTCACTGAGCATGACTATAATACACTCACTGAGCATGACTATAATACACTCACTGAGCATGACTATATAACACACTCACTGAGCATAACTCTACAATACACTCGCTGAGCATGACTAATACACTCACTGAGCATGACTATAATACACTCACTGAGCATGAATTTAACACACTCACTGAGCATGACCATAATACACTCACTGAGCATGGCTCTATAATACACTCACTGAGCATGACTCTATAACACACTCACTGAGCATGACTCTATAACACACTCACTAAGCATGGCTCTATAATACACTCACTGAGCATGACTCTATAATACACTCACTGAGCATGACTCTATAATACACTCACTGAGCATGACTATAATACACTCACTGAGCATGACTATAACACACTCACTGAGCATGACTATAACACACTCACTGAGCATGACTCTATAACACACTCACTGAGCATGACTCTATAATACACTCACTAAGCATGGCTCTATAACACACTCACTGAGCATGACTCTATAACACACTCACTGAGCATGACTATAACACACTCACTAAGCATGGCTCTATAACACACTCACTGAGCATGACTCTATAACACACTCACTGAGCATGACTATAATACACTCACTGAGCATGACTCTATAATACACTCACTGAGCATGACTCTATAATACACTCACTGAGCATGACTCTATAACACACTCACTGAGCATGACTATATAACACACTCACTGAGCATGACTCTATAATACACTCAGTGAGCATGACTCTATAATACACTCACTGAGCATGACTCTATAATACACTCACTGAGCATGACTCTATAACACACTCACTGAGCATGACTCCATAACACACTGACAGAGCATAAATATAACACACTCGCTGAGCATGACTATAACACACTCATTGAGCATGACTATAATACACTCACTGAGCATGACTATAATACACTCACTGAGCATGACTATATAACACACTCACTGAGCATGACTCTATAATACACTCACTGAGCATGACTATAATACACTCACTGAGCATGACTATAACACACTCACTGAGCATGACTCTATAATACACTCACTGAGCATGACTATAATACACTCACTGAGCATGACTATAACACACTCACTGAGCATGACTATAATACACTCACTGAGCATGACTATAATACACTCACTGAGCATGACTATAATACACTCACTGAGCATGACTATATAACACACTCACTGAGCATAACTCTACAATACACTCGCTGAGCATGACTAATACACTCACTGAGCATGACTATAATACACTCACTGAGCATGAATTTAACACACTCACTGAGCATGACCATAATACACTCACTGAGCATGGCTCTATAATACACTCACTGAGCATGACTCTATAACACACTCACTGAGCATGACTCTATAACACACTCACTAAGCATGGCTCTATAATACACTCACTGAGCATGACTCTATAATACACTCACTGAGCATGACTCTATAATACACTCACTGAGCATGACTATAATACACTCACTGAGCATGACTATAACACACTCACTGAGCATGACTATAACACACTCACTGAGCATGACTATAACACACTCACTGAGCATGACTCTATAATACACTCACTGAGCATGACTCTATAACACACTCACTGAGCATGACTATAATAGACTCACTGAGCATGACTCTATAATACACTCACTGAGCATGGCTCTATAATACACTCACTGAGCATAACTATATAACACACTCACTGAGCATGACTATAACACACTCACTGAGCATGACTATAACACACTCACTGAGCATGACTATAACACACTCACTGAGCATGACTCTATAATACACTCACTGAGCATGACTCTATAATACACTCACTGAGCATGACTCTATAACACACTCACTGAGTATGACTCTATAACACACTCACTGAGCATGACTATAACACACTCACTGAGCATGACTCTAACACACTCACTGAGCATGACTATAATACACTCACTGAGCATGACTATAACACACTCACTGAGCATGACTATAACACACTCACTGAGCATGACTATAACACACTCACAGAGCATGACTATAACAGACTCACTGAGCATGACTATAATACACTCGCTGAGCATGACTATAACACACTCACTGAGCATGACTATAATACACTCGCTGAGCATGACTATAACACACTCACTGAGCATGACTATAATACACTCACTGAGCATGACTATATAACACACTCACTGAGCATGACTCTATAATACACTCACTGAGCATGACTATAATACACTCACTGAGCATGACTATAATACACTCACTGAGCATGACTATAACACACTCACTGAGCATGACTATATAATACACTCACTGAGCATGACTATAATACACTCACTGAGCATGGCTCTATAATACACTCACTGAGCATGACTCTATAACACACTCACTGAGCATGACTCTATAACACACTCACTGAGCATGACTATAATACACTCACTGAGCATGGCTCTATAATACACTCACTGAGCATGGCTCTATAATACACTCACTGAGCATGATTCTATAATACACTCACTGAGCGTGACTATAACACACTCACTGAGCATGACTCTATAATACACTCACTGAGCAAGACTATAATACACTCACTGAGCATGGCTCTATAATACACTCACTGAGCATGACTCTATAATACACTCACTGAGCATGATTCTATAATACACTCACTGAGCAAGACTATAATACACTCACTGAGCATGGCTCTATAATACACTCACTGAGCATGACTCTATAACACACTCACTGAGCATGGCTCTATAATACACTCACTGAGCATGATTCTATAATACACTCACTGAGCAAGACTATAATACACTCACTGAGCATGACTATAATACACTCACTGAGCATGACTCTATAACACACTCACTGAGCATGGCTCTATAATACACTCACTGAGCATGACTCTATAATACACTCACTGAGCATGACTATAACACACTCACTGAGCATGACTCTATAATACACTCACTGATTATGACTCTATAACACACTCACTGAGCATGACTCTATAACACACTCACTGAGCATAACTCTATAATACACTCACTTAGCATGGCTCTACAATACACTCACTGAGCATGACTCTATAATACACTCACTGAGCATGACTATAACACACTCACTGAGCATGACTATAATACACTCACTGAGCATGACTATAATACACTCACTGAGCATGGCTCTATAATACATTCACTGAGCATGGCTCTATAACACACTCACTGAGCATGACTATAACACACTCACTGAGCATGACTATAACACACTCACTGAGCATGACTATAACACACTCACTGAGCATGGCTCTATAATACATTCACTGAGCATGACTATAACACACTCACTGAGCATGACTATAACACACTCACTGAGCATGGCTCTATAATACATTCACTGAGCATGGCTCTATAATACATTCACTGAGCATGGCTCTATAACACACTCACTGAGCATGACTATAACACACTCACTGAGCATGACTATAATACACTCACTGAGCATGACTATAATACACTCACTGAGCATGACTATAACACACTCACTGAGCATGGCTCTATAATACATTCACTGAGCATGGCTCTATAACACACTCACTGAGCATGACTATAACACACTCACTGAGCATGACTATAATACACTCACTGAGCATGACTCTATAATACACTCACTGAGCATGACTATAACACACTCACTGAGCATGACTATAATACACTCACTGAGCATGACTATAATACACTCACTGAGCATGGCTCTTTAATACATTCACTGAGCATGGCTCTATAACACACTCACTGAGCATGACTATAACACACTCACTGAGCATGACTATTTAACACACTCACTGAGCATGACTATAAGACACTCACTGAGCATGGCTCTATAATACATTCACTGAGCATGGCTCTATAACACACTCACTGAGCATGACTATAACACACTCACTGAGCATGACTATAATACACTCACTGAGCATGACTATAATACACTCACTGAGCATGGCTCTATAATACACTCACTGAGCATGGCTCTATAATACACTCACTGAGCATGACTATAACACACTCACTGAGCATGACTATAACACACTCACTGAGCATGACTCTATAATACACTCACTGAGCATGACTCTATAACACACTCACTAAGCATGGCTCTATAACACACTCACTGAGCATGACTCTATAACACACTCACTGAGCATGACTCTATAATACACTCACTGAGCATGACTCTATAATACACTCACTAAGCATGACTCTATAACACACTCACTAAGCATAACTCTATAACACACTCACTGAGCATGACTCTATAATACACTCACTAAGCATGGCTCTATAACACACTCACTGAGCATGACTCTATAACACACTCACTGAGCATGACTATAACACACTCACTGAGCATGACTATAACACACTCACTGAGCATGACTCTATAATACACTCACTGAGCATGACTCTATAACACACTCACTGAGCATGACTATAATACACTCACTGAGCATGGCTCTATAATACACTCACTGAGCATGACTCTATAATACACTCACTGAGCATGACTCTATAATACACTCACTGAGCATAACTATATAACACACTCACTGAGCATGACTATAACACACTCACTGAGCATGACTATAACACACTCACTGAGCATGACTATAACACACTCACTGAGCATGACTCTATAATACACTCACTGAGCATGACTCTATAACACACTCACTGAGCATGACTCTATAACACACTCACAGAGCATGACTCTATAATACACTCAGTGAGCATGACTATAACACACTCAATGAGCATGACTATAATACACTTGCTGAGCATGACTATAACACACTCACTGAGCATGACTATAATACACTCGCCGAGCATGACTATAACACACTCACTGAGCATGACTATAATACACTCACTGAGCATGACTATAATACACTCACTGAGCAGGGCTCTATAATACACTCACTGAGCATGACTCTATAACACACTCACTGAGCATGGCTCTATAATACACTCACTGAGCATGACTCTATAATACACTCACTGAGCATGACTCTATAATACACTCACTGAGCAAGACTATAATACACTCACTGAGCATGACTATAATACACTCACTGAGCATGACTCTATAACACACTCACTGAGCATGGCTCTATAATACACTCACTGAGCATGACTCTATAATACACTCACTGAGCATGACTATAACACACTCACTGAGCATGACTATAATACACTCGCCGAGCATGACTATAACACACTCACTGAGCATGACTATAATACACTCACTGAGCATGACTATAATACACTCACTGAGCAGGGCTCTATAATACACTCACTGAGCATGACTCTATAACACACTCACTGAGCATGGCTCTATAATACACTCACTGAGCATGACTCTATAATACACTCACTGAGCATGACTCTATAATACACTCACTGAGCAAGACTATAATACACTCACTGAGCATGACTATAATACACTCACTGAGCATGACTCTATAACACACTCACTGAGCATGGCTCTACAATACACTCACTGAGCATGACTCTATAATACACTCACTGAGCATGGCTCTATAATACACTCACTGAGCATGACTCTATAACACACTCACTGAGCATGGCTCTATAATACACTCACTGAGCATGACTCTATAATACACTCACTGAGCATGATTCTATAATACACTCACTGAGCAAGACTATAATACACTCACTGAGCATGACTATAATACACTCACTGAGCATGACTCTATAACACACTCACTGAGCATGGCTCTATAATACACTCACTGAGCATGACTCTATAATACACTCACTGAGCATGACTATAACACACTCACTGAGCATGACTCTATAATACACTCACTGATTATGACTCTATAACACACTCACTGAGCATGACTCTATAACACACTCACTGAGCATAACTCTATAATACACTCACTTAGCATGGCTCTACAATACACTCACTGAGCATGACTCTATAATACACTCACTGAGCATGACTATAACACACTCACTGAGCATGACTATAATACACTCACTGAGCATGACTATAACACACTCACTGAGCATGGCTCTATAATACACTCACTGAGCATGACTCTATAACACACTCACTGAGCATGACTATAACACACTCACTGAGCATGACTATAACACACTCACTGAGCATGACTATAATACACTCACTGAGCATGACTATAATACACTCACTGAGCATGACTCTATAATACACTCACTGTGCATGACTCTAATACACTCACTGAGCATGACTCTATAATACACTCACTGAGCATGACTCTATAACACACTCACTGAGCATGACTCTATAACACACTCACTGAGCATGACTATAACACACTCACTGAGCATGACTATAACACACTCACTGAGCATGGCTCTATAATACACTCACTGAGCATGACTATAATACACTCACTGAGCATGACTCTATAATACACTCACTGTGCATGACTCTAATACACTCACTGAGCATGACTCTATAATACACTCACTGAGCATGACTCTATAACACACTCACTGAGCATGGCTCTATAACACACTCACTGAGCATGGCTCTATAATATACTCACTGAGCATGACTATAACACACTCACTGAGCATGACTATAATACACTCACTGAGCATGACTATAACACACTCACTGAGCATGACTATAATACACTCACTGAGCATGACTATATAATACACTCACTGAGCATGGCTCTGTAACACACTCACTGAGCATGACTCTATAACACACTCACTGAGCATGACTATAATACACTCACTGAGCATGACTCTATAATACACTCACTGTGCATGACTCTAATACACTCACTGAGCATGACTCTATAATACACTCACTGAGCATGACTCTATAACACACTCACTGAGCATGGCTCTATAATACACTCACTGAGCATGACTATAACACATTCACTTAGATTGGCTCTATAATACACTCACTGAGCATGACTCTATAATACACTCACTGAGCTTGACTCTATAATACACTCACTGAGCATGGCTCTATAATACACTCACTGAGCATGGCTCTATAATACACTCACTGAGCATGGCTCTATAATACACTCACTGAGTATGACTATAACACACTCACTGAGCATGACTATAATACACTCACTGAGCATAGCTCTATAATACACTCACTGAGCATGACTATAACACACTCACTGAGCATGACTATAACACACTCACTGAGCATGACTCTATAATACACTCACTGAGCATGACTCTATAACACACTCACTGAGCATGACTCTATAACACACTCACAGAGCATGACTCTATAATACACTCAGTGAGCATGACTATAACACACTCACTGAGCATGACTATAATACACTCGCTGAGCATGACTATAACACACTCACTGAGCATGACTATAATACACTCGCTGAGCATGACTATAACACACTCACTGAGCATGACTATAATACACTCGCCGAGCATGACTATAACACACTCACTGAGCATGACTATAATACACTCACTGAGCATGACTATAATACACTCACTGAGCAGGGCTCTATAATACACTCACTGAGCATGACTCTATAACACACTCACTGAGCATGGCTCTATAATACACTCACTGAGCATGACTCTATAATACACTCACTGAGCATGACTCTATAATACACTCACTGAGCAAGACTATAATACACTCACTGAGCATGACTATAATACACTCACTGAGCATGACTCTATAACACACTCACTGAGCATGGCTCTATAATACACTCACTGAGCATGACTCTATAATACACTCACTGAGCATGACTATAACACACTCACTGAGCATGACTCTATAATACACTCACTGAGCATGGCTCTATAATACACTCACTGAGCATGACTCTATAACACACTCACTGAGCATGGCTCTATAATACACTCACTGAGCATGACTCTATAATACACTCACTGAGCATGATTCTATAATACACTCACTGAGCAAGACTATAATACACTCACTGAGCATGACTATAATACACTCACTGAGCATGACTCTATAACACACTCACTGAGCATGGCTCTATAATACACTCACTGAGCATGACTCTATAATACACTCACTGAGCATGATTCTATAATACACTCACTGAGCAAGACTATAATACACTCACTGAGCATGACTATAATACACTCACTGAGCATGACTCTATAACACACTCACTTAGCATGGCTCTACAATACACTCACTGAGCATGACTCTATAATACACTCACTGAGCATGACTATAACACACTCACTGAGCATGACTATAATACACTCACTGAGCATGACTATAACACACTCACTGAGCATGGCTCTATAATACACTCACTGAGCATGACTCTATAACACACTCACTGAGCATGACTATAACACACTCACTGAGCATGACTATAACACACTCACTGAGCATGACTATAATACACTCACTGAGCATGACTATAATACACTCACTGAGCATGACTCTATAATACACTCACTGAGCATGACTATAACACACTCACTGAGCATGACTATAATACACTCACTGAGCATGACTATATAATACACTCACTGAGCATGGCTCTGTAACACACTCACTGAGCATGACTCTATAACACACTCACTGAGCATGACTATAATACACTCACTGAGCATGACTCTATAATACACTCACTGTGCATGACTCTAATACACTCACTGAGCATGACTCTATAATACACTCACTGAGCATGACTCTATAACACACTCACTGAGCATGGCTCTATAATACACTCACTGAGCATGACTATAACACACTCACTTAGAATGGCTCTATAATACACTCACTGAGCATGACTCTATAATACACTCACTGAGCTTGACTCTATAATACACTCACTGAGCATGGCTCTATAATACACTCAGTGAGCATGACTATAACACACTCACTGAGCATGACTATAATACACTCGCTGAGCATGACTATAACACACTCACTGAGCATGACTATAATACACTCGCCGAGCATGACTATAACACACTCACTGAGCATGACTATAATACACTCACTGAGCATGACTATAATACA
Organism: Salvelinus fontinalis; assembly: GCF_029448725.1. Taxonomy (NCBI): domain Eukaryota; kingdom Metazoa; phylum Chordata; class Actinopteri; order Salmoniformes; family Salmonidae; genus Salvelinus; species Salvelinus fontinalis. The sequence goes on from NC_074670.1 coordinate 72,517,489, forward strand.
CTCACTGAGCAGGGCTCTATAATACACTCACTGAGCATGACTCTATAACACACTCACTGAGCATGGCTCTATAATACACTCACTGAGCATGACTCTATAATACACTCACTGAGCATGACTCTATAATACACTCACTGAGCAAGACTATAATACACTCACTGAGCATGACTATAATACACTCACTGAGCATGACTCTATAACACACTCACTGAGCATGGCTCTATAATACACTCACTGAGCATGACTCTATAATACACTCACTGAGCATGACTATAACACACTCACTGAGCATGACTCTATAATACACTCACTGAGCATGGCTCTATAATACACTCACTGAGCATGACTCTATAACACACTCACTGAGCATGGCTCTATAATACACTCACTGAGCATGACTCTATAATAGACTCACTGAGCATGATTCTATAATACACTCACTGAGCAAGACTATAATACACTCACTGAGCATGACTATAATACACTCACTGAGCATGACTCTATAACACACTCACTGAGCATGGCACTATAATACACTCACTGAGCATGACTCTATAATACACTCACTGAGCATGACTATAACACACTCACTGAGCATGACTCTATAATACACTCACTGATTATGACTCTATAACACACTCACTGAGCATGACTCTATAACACACTCACTGAGCATAACTCTATAATACACTCACTTAGCATGGCTCTACAATACACTCACTGAGCATGACTCTATAATACACTCACTGAGCATGACTATAACACACTCAGTGAGCATGACTATAATACACTCACTGAGTATGACTATAACACACTCACTGAGCATGGCTCTATAATACACTCACTGAGCATGACTCTATAACACACTCACTGAGCATGACTATAACACACTCACTGAGCATGACTATAACACACTCACTGAGCTTGACTATAACACACTCACTGAGCATGACTCTATAATACACTCACTGAGCATGGCTCTATAATACATTCACTGAGCATGGCTCTATAACACACTCACTGAGCATGACTATAACACACTCACTGAGCATGACTATAATACACTCACTGAGCATGACTATATAATACACTCACTGAGCATGGCTCTGTAACACACTCACTGAGCATGACTCTATAACACACTCACTGATAATGACTATAATACACTCACTGAGCATAACTCTATAATACACTCACTGAGCATAACTCTATAATACACTCACTGAGCATGGCTCTACAATACACTCACTGAGCATGACTCTATAATACACTCACTGAGCATGACTATAACACACTCACTGAGCATGACTATAATACACTCACTGAGCATGACTATAACACACTCACTGAGCATGACTATAATACACTCACTGAGCATGACTATAATACACTCACTGAGCATGGCTCTATAATACATTCACTGAGCACGGCTCTATAACACACTCACTGAGCATGACTATAACACACTCACTGAGCATGACTATAACACACTCACTGAGCATGACTATAATACACTCACTGAGCATGACTCTATAACACACTCACTGAGCATGGCTCTATAATACACTCACTGAGCATGACTCTATAATACACTCACTGAGCATGACTATAACACACTCACTGAGCATGACTCTATAATACACTCACTGATTATGACTCTATAACACACTCACTGAGCATGACTCTATAACACACTCACTGAGCATAACTCTATAATACACTCACTTAGCATGGCTCTACAATACACTCACTGAGCATGACTCTATAATACACTCACTGAGCATGACTATAACACACTCACTGAGCATGACTATAATACACTCACTGAGCATGACTATAACACACTCACTGAGCATGGCTCTATAATACACTCACTGAGCATGACTCTATAACACACTCACTGAGCATGACTATAACACACTCACTGAGCATGACTATAACACACTCACTGAGCATGACTATAATACACTCACTGAGCATGACTATAATACACTCACTGAGCATGACTCTATAATACACTCACTGTGCATGACTCTAATACACTCACTGAGCATGACTCTATAATACACTCACTGAGCATGACTCTATAACACACTCACTGAGCATGACTCTATAACACACTCACTGAGCATGACTATAACACACTCACTGAGCATGACTATAACACACTCACTGAGCATGGCTCTATAATACACTCACTGAGCATGACTATAATACACTCACTGAGCATGACTCTATAATACACTCACTGTGCATGACTCTAATACACTCACTGAGCATGACTCTATAATACACTCACTGAGCATGACTCTATAACACACTCACTGAGCATGGCTCTATAACACACTCACTGAGCATGGCTCTATAATATACTCACTGAGCATGACTATAACACACTCACTGAGCATGACTATAATACACTCACTGAGCATGACTATAACACACTCACTGAGCATGACTATAATACACTCACTGAGCATGACTATATAATACACTCACTGAGCATGGCTCTGTAACACACTCACTGAGCATGACTCTATAACACACTCACTGAGCATGACTATAATACACTCACTGAGCATGACTCTATAATACACTCACTGTGCATGACTCTAATACACTCACTGAGCATGACTCTATAATACACTCACTGAGCATGACTCTATAACACACTCACTGAGCATGGCTCTATAATACACTCACTGAGCATGACTATAACACATTCACTTAGATTGGCTCTATAATACACTCACTGAGCATGACTCTATAATACACTCACTGAGCTTGACTCTATAATACACTCACTGAGCATGGCTCTATAATACACTCACTGAGCATGGCTCTATAATACACTCACTGAGCATGGCTCTATAATACACTCACTGAGTATGACTATAACACACTCACTGAGCATGACTATAATACACTCACTGAGCATAGCTCTATAATACACTCACTGAGCATGACTATAACACACTCACTGAGCATGACTATAACACACTCACTGAGCATGACTCTATAATACACTCACTGAGCATGACTCTATAACACACTCACTGAGCATGACTCTATAACACACTCACAGAGCATGACTCTATAATACACTCAGTGAGCATGACTATAACACACTCACTGAGCATGACTATAATACACTCGCTGAGCATGACTATAACACACTCACTGAGCATGACTATAATACACTCGCTGAGCATGACTATAACACACTCACTGAGCATGACTATAATACACTCGCCGAGCATGACTATAACACACTCACTGAGCATGACTATAATACACTCACTGAGCATGACTATAATACACTCACTGAGCAGGGCTCTATAATACACTCACTGAGCATGACTCTATAACACACTCACTGAGCATGGCTCTATAATACACTCACTGAGCATGACTCTATAATACACTCACTGAGCATGACTCTATAATACACTCACTGAGCAAGACTATAATACACTCACTGAGCATGACTATAATACACTCACTGAGCATGACTCTATAACACACTCACTGAGCATGGCTCTATAATACACTCACTGAGCATGACTCTATAATACACTCACTGAGCATGACTATAACACACTCACTGAGCATGACTCTATAATACACTCACTGAGCATGGCTCTATAATACACTCACTGAGCATGACTCTATAACACACTCACTGAGCATGGCTCTATAATACACTCACTGAGCATGACTCTATAATACACTCACTGAGCATGATTCTATAATACACTCACTGAGCAAGACTATAATACACTCACTGAGCATGACTATAATACACTCACTGAGCATGACTCTATAACACACTCACTGAGCATGGCTCTATAATACACTCACTGAGCATGACTCTATAATACACTCACTGAGCATGATTCTATAATACACTCACTGAGCAAGACTATAATACACTCACTGAGCATGACTATAATACACTCACTGAGCATGACTCTATATCACACTCACTTAGCATGGCTCTACAATACACTCACTGAGCATGACTCTATAATACACTCACTGAGCATGACTATAACACACTCACTGAGCATGACTATAATACACTCACTGAGCATGACTATAACACACTCACTGAGCATGGCTCTATAATACACTCACTGAGCATGACTCTATAACACACTCACTGAGCATGACTATAACACACTCACTGAGCATGACTATAACACACTCACTGAGCATGACTATAATACACTCACTGAGCATGACTATAATACACTCACTGAGCATGACTCTATAATACACTCACTGAGCATGACTATAACACACTCACTGAGCATGACTATAATACACTCACTGAGCATGACTATATAATACACTCACTGAGCATGGCTCTGTAACACACTCACTGAGCATGACTCTATAACACACTCACTGAGCATGACTATAATACACTCACTGAGCATGACTCTATAATACACTCACTGTGCATGACTCTAATACACTCACTGAGCATGACTCTATAATACACTCACTGCGCATGACTCTATAACACACTCACTGAGCATGGCTCTATAATACACTCACTGAGCATGACTATAACACACTCACTTAGAATGGCTCTATAATACACTCACTGAGCATGACTCTATAATACACTCACTGAGCTTGACTCTATAATACACTCACTGAGCATGGCTCTATAATACACTCAGTGAGCATGACTATAACACACTCACTGAGCATGACTATAATACACTCGCTGAGCATGACTATAACACACTCACTGAGCATGACTATAATACACTCGCCGAGCATGACTATAACACACTCACTGAGCATGACTATAATACACTCACTGAGCATGACTATAATACACTCACTGAGCAGGGCTCTATAATACACTCACTGAGCATGACTCTATAACACACTCACTGAGCATGGCTCTATAATACACTCACTGAGCATGACTCTATAATACACTCACTGAGCATGACTCTATAATACACTCACTGAGCAAGACTATAATACACTCACTGAGCATGACTATAATACACTCACTGAGCATGACTCTATAACACACTCACTGAGCATGGCTCTATAATACACTCACTGAGCATGACTCTATAATACACTCACTGAGCATGACTATAACACACTCACTGAGCATGACTCTATAATACACTCACTGAGCATGGCTCTATAATACACTCACTGAGCATGACTCTATAACACACTCACTGAGCATGGCTCTATAATACACTCACTGAGCATGACTCTATAATACACTCACTGAGCATGATTCTATAATACACTCACTGAGCAAGACTATAATACACTCACTGAGCATGACTATAATACACTCACTGAGCATGACTCTATAACACACTCACTGAGCATGGCACTATAATACACTCACTGAGCATGACTCTATAATACACTCACTGAGCATGACTATAACACACTCACTGAGCATGACTCTATAATACACTCACTGATTATGACTCTATAACACACTCACTGAGCATGACTCTATAACACACTCACTGAGCATAACTCTATAATACACTCACTTAGCATGGCTCTACAATACACTCACTGAGCATGACTCTATAATACACTCACTGAGCATGACTATAACACACTCAGTGAGCATGACTATAATACACTCACTGAGTATGACTATAACACACTCACTGAGCATGGCTCTATAATACACTCACTGAGCATGACTCTATAACACACTCACTGAGCATGACTATAACACACTCACTGAGCATGACTATAACACACTCACTGAGCTTGACTATAACACACTCACTGAGCATGACTCTATAATACACTCACTGAGCATGGCTCTATAATACATTCACTGAGCATGGCTCTATAACACACTCACTGAGCATGACTATAACACACTCACTGAGCATGACTATAATACACTCACTGAGCATGACTATATAATACACTCACTGAGCATGGCTCTGTAACACACTCACTGAGCATGACTCTATAACACACTCACTGATAATGACTATAATACACTCACTGAGCATAACTCTATAATACACTCACTGAGCATAACTCTATAATACACTCACTGAGCATGGCTCTACAATACACTCACTGAGCATGACTCTATAATACACTCACTGAGCATGACTATAACACACTCACTGAGCATGACTATAATACACTCACTGAGCATGACTATAACACACTCACTGAGCATGACTATAATACACGTCACTGAGCATGACTATAATACACTCACTGAGCATGGCTCTATAATACATTCACTGAGCATGGCTCTATAACACACTCACTGAGCATGACTATAACACACTCACTGAGCATGACTATAACACACTCACTGAGCATGACTATAATACACTCACTGAGCATGACTATAATACACTCACTGAGCATGGCTCTATAATACATTCACTGAGCATGGCTCTATAACACACTCACTGAGCATGACTATAACACACTCACTGAGCATGACTATAACACACTCACTGAGCATGACTATAACACACTCACTGAGCATGGCTCTATAATACATTCACTGAGCATGGCTCTATAACACACTCACTGAGCATGACTATAACACACTCACTGAGCATGACTATAATACACTCACTGAGCATGACTATAATACACTCACTGAGCATGGCTCTATAATACACTCACTGAGCATGGCTCTATAATACACTCACTGAGCATGACTATAACACACTCACTGAGCATGACTATAACACACTCACTGAGCATGACTCTATAATACACTCACTGAGCATGACTCTATAACACACTCACTAAGCATTGCTCTATAACACACTCACTGAGCATGACTCTATAACACACTCACTGAGCATGACTCTATAATACACTCACTGAGCATGACTCTATAATACACTCACTAAGCATGACTCTATAACACACTCACTAAGCATAACTCTATAACACACTCACTGAGCATGACTCTATAATACACTCACTAAGCATGGCTCTATAACACACTCACTGAGCATGACTCTATAACACACTCACTGAGCATGACTATAACACACTCACTGAGCATGACTATAACACACTCACTGAGCATGACTCTATAATACACTCACTGAGCATGACTCTATAACACACTCACTGAGCATGACTATATAATACACTCACTGAGCATGACTCTATAACACACTCACTGAGCATGACTATAATACACTCACTGAGCATGGCTCTATAATACACTCACTGAGCATGACTCTATAATACACTCACTGAGCATGACTCTATAATACACTCACTGAGCATAACTATAACACACTCACTGAGCATGACTATAATACACTCGCTGAGCATAACTATAACACACTCACTGAGCATGACTATAACACACTCACTGAGCATGACTATAACACACTCACTGAGCATGACTATAACACACTCACTGAGCATGACTCTATAATACACTCACTGAGCATGACTCTATAACACACTCACTGAGCATGACTCTATAACACACTCACAGAGCATGACTCTATAATACACTCAGTGAGCATGACTATAACACACTCACTGAGCATGACTATAATACACTCGCTGAGCATGACTATAACACACTCACTGAGCATGACTATAATACACTCGCCGAGCATGACTATAACACACTCACTGAGCATGACTATAATACACTCACTGAGCATGACTATAATACACTCACTGAGCAGGGCTCTATAATACACTCACTGAGCATGACTCTATAACACACTCACTGAGCATGGCTCTATAATACACTCACTGAGCATGACTCTATAATACACTCACTGAGCATGACTCTATAATACACTCACTGAGCAAGACTATAATACACTCACTGAGCATAACTATAATACACTCACTGAGCATGACTCTATAACACACTCACTGAGCATGGCTCTATAATAAACTCACTGAGCATGACTCTATAATACACTCACTGAGCATGACTATAACACACTCACTGAGCATGACTCTATAATACACTCACTGAGCATGGCTCTATAATACACTCACTGAGCATGACTCTATAACACACTCACTGAGCATGGCTCTATAATACACTCACTGAGCATGACTCTATAATACACTCACTGAGCATGATTCTATAATACACTCACTGAGCAAGACTATAATACACTCACTGAGCATGACTATAATACACTCACTGAGCATGACTCTATAACACACTCACTGAGCATGGCTCTATAATACACTCACTGAGCATGACTCTATAATACACTCACTGAGCATGACTATAACACACTCACTGAGCATGACTCTATAATACACTCACTGATTATGACTCTATAACACACTCACTGAGCATGACTCTATAACACACTCACTGAGCATAACTCTATAATACACTCACTTAGCATGGCTCTACAATACACTCACTGAGCATGACTCTATAATACACTCACTGAGCATGACTATAACACACTCACTGAGCATGACTATAATACACTCACTGAGCATGACTATAACACACTCACTGAGCATGGCTCTATAATACACTCACTGAGCATGACTCTATAACACGCTCACTGAGCATGACTATAACACACTCACTGAGCATGACTATAACACACTCACTGAGCATGACTATAATACACTCACTGAGCATGACTATAATACACTCACTGAGCATGACTCTATAATACACTCACTGTGCATGACTCTAATACACTCACTGAGCATGACTCTATAATACACTCACTGAGCATGACTCTATAACACACTCACTGAGCATGACTCTATAACACACTCACTGAGCATGACTATAACACACTCACTGAGCATGACTATAACACACTCACTGAGCATGGCTCTATAATACACTCACTGAGCATGACTATAATACACTCACTGAGCATGACTCTATAATACACTCACTGTGCATGACTCTAATACACTCACTGAGCATGACTCTATAATACACTCACTGAGCATGACTCTATAACACACTCACTGAGCATGGCTCTATAACACACTCACTGAGCATGGCTCTATAATATACTCACTGAGCATGACTATAACACACTCACTGAGCATGACTATAATACACTCACTGAGCATGACTCTATAATACACTCACTGAGCATGACTATAACACACTCACTGAGCATGACTCTATAATACACTCACTGATTATGACTCTATAACACACTCACTGAGCATGACTCTATAACACACTCACTGAGCATAACTCTATAATACACTCACTTAGCATGGCTCTACAATACACTCACTGAGCATGACTCTATAATACACTCACTGAGCATGACTATAACACACTCACTGAGCATGACTATAATACACTCACTGAGCATGACTATAACACACTCACTGAGCATGGCTCTATAATACACTCACTGAGCATGACTCTATAACACGCTCACTGAGCATGACTATAACACACTCACTGAGCATGACTATAACACACTCACTGAGCATGACTATAATACACTCACTGAGCATGACTATAATACACTCACTGAGCATGACTCTATAATACACTCACTGTGCATGACTCTAATACACTCACTGAGCATGACTCTATAATACACTCACTGAGCATGACTCTATAACACACTCACTGAGCATGACTCTATAACACACTCACTGAGCATGACTATAACACACTCACTGAGCATGACTATAACACACTCACTGAGCATGGCTCTATAATACACTCACTGAGCATGACTCTAATACACTCACTGAGCATGACTCTATAATACACTCACTGAGCATGACTCTATAACACACTCACTGAGCATGGCTCTATAACACACTCACTGAGCATGGCTCTATAATATACTCACTGAGCATGACTATAACACACTCACTGAGCATGACTATAATACACTCACTGAGCATGACTATAACACACTCACTGAGCATGACTATAATATACTCACTGAGCATGACTATATAATACACTCACTGAGCATGGCTCTGTAACACACTCACTGAGCATGACTCTATAACACACTCACTGAGCATGACTATAATACACTCACTGAGCATGACTCTATAATACACTCACTGTGCATGGCTCTACAATACACTCACTGAGCATGACTCTATAATACACTCACTGAGCATGACTATAACACACTCACTGAGCATGACTATAATACACTCACTGAGTATGACTATAACACACTCACTGAGCATGGCTCTATAATACACTCACTGAGCATGACTCTATAACACACTCACTGAGCATGACTATAACACACTCACTGAGCATGACTATAACACACTCACTGAGCATGACTATAACACACTCACTGAGCATGACTCTATAATACACTCACTGAGCATGGCTCTATAATACATTCACTGAGCATGGCTCTATAACACACTCACTGAGCATGACTATAACACACTCACTGAGCATGACTATAATACACTCACTGAGCATGACTATATAATACACTCACTGAGCATGGCTCTGTAACACACTCACTGAGCATGACTCTATAACACACTCACTGATAATGACTATAATACACTCACTGAGCATGACTCTATAATACACTCACTGAGCATAACTCTATAATACACTCACTTAGCATGGCTCTACAATACACTCACTGAGCATGACTCCATAATACACTCACTGAGCATGACTATAACACACTCACTGAGCATGACTATAATACACTCACTGAGCATGACTATAACACACTCACTGAGCATGACTATAATACACTCACTGAGCATGACTATAATACACTCACTGAGCATGGCTCTATAATACATTCACTGAGCATGGCTCTATAACACACTCACTGAGCATGACTATAACACACTCACTGAGCATGACTATAACACACTCACTGAGCATGACTATAACACACTCACTGAGCATGGCTCTATAATACATTCACTGAGCATGACTATAACACACTCACTGAGCATGACTATAACACACTCACTGAGCATGGCTCTATAATACATTCACTGAGCATGGCTCTATAATACATTCACTGAGCATGGCTCTATAACACACTCACTGAGCATGACTATAACACACTCACTGAGCATGACTATAATACACTCACTGAGCATGACTATAATACACTCACTGAGCATGACTATAACACACTCACTGAGCATGGCTCTATAATACATTCACTGAGCATGGCTCTATAACACACTCACTGAGCATGACTATAACACACTCACTGAGCATGACTCTATAATACACTCACTGAGCAAGACTATAATACACTCACTGAGCATGGCTCTATAATACAGTCACTGAGCATGACTCTATAATACACTCACTGAGCATGATTCTATAATACACTCACTGAGCAAGACTATAATACACTCACTGAGCATGGCTCTATAATACACTCACTGAGCATGACTCTATAACACACTCACTGAGCATGGCTCTATAATACACTCACTGAGCATGATTCTATAATACACTCACTGAGCAAGACTATAATACACTCACTGAGCATGACTATAATACACTCACTGAGCATGACTCTATAACACACTCACTGAGCATGGCTCTATAATACACTCACTGAGCATGACTCTATAATACACTCACTGAGCATGACTATAACACACTCACTGAGCATGACTCTATAATACACTCACTGATTATGACTCTATAACACACTCACTGAGCATGACTCTATAACACACTCACTGAGCATAACTCTATAATACACTCACTTAGCATGGCTCTACAATACACTCACTGAGCATGACTCTATAATACACTCACTGAGCATGACTATAACACACTCACTGAGCATGACTATAATACACTCACTGAGCATGAGTATAACACACTCACTGAGCATGACTATAATACACTCACTGAGCATGACTATAATACACTCACTGAGCATGGCTCTATAATACATTCACTGAGCATGGCTCTATAACACACTCACTGAGCATGACTATAACACACTCACTGAGCATGACTATAACACACTCACTGAGCATGACTATAACACACTCACTGAGCATGGCTCTATAATACATTCACTGAGCATGACTATAACACACTCACTGAGCATGACTATAACACACTCACTGAGCATGGCTCTATAATACATTCACTGAGCATGGCTCTATAATACATTCACTGAGCATGGCTCTATAACACACTCACTGAGCATGACTATAACACACTCACTGAGCATGACTATAATACACTCACTGAGCATGACTATAATACACTCACTGAGCATGACTATAACACACTCACTGAGCATGGCTCTATAATACATTCACTGAGCATGGCTCTATAACACACTCACTGAGCATGACTATAACACACTCACTGAGCATGACTATAATACACTCACTGAGCATGACTCTATAATACACTCACTGAGCATGACTATAACACACTCACTGAGCATGACTATAATACACTCACTGAGCATGACTATAATACACTCACTGAGCATGGCTCTATAATACATTCACTGAGCATGGCTCTATAACACACTCACTGAGCATGACTATAACACACTCACTGAGCATGACTATATAACACACTCACTGAGCATGACTATAAGACACTCACTGAGCATGGCTCTATAATACATTCACTGAGCATGGCTCTATAACACACTCACTGAGCATGACTATAACACACTCACTGAGCATGACTATAATACACTCACTGAGCATGACTATAATACACTCACTGAGCATGGCTCTATAATACACTCACTGAGCATGGCTCTATAATACACTCACTGAGCATGACTATAACACACTCACTGAGCATGACTATAACACACTCACTGAGCATGACTCTATAATACACTCACTGAGCATGACTCTATAACACACTCACTAAGCATGGCTCTATAACACACTCACTGAGCATGACTCTATAACACACTCACTGAGCATGACTCTATAATACACTCACTGAGCATGACTCTATAATACACTCACTAAGCATGACTCTATAACACACTCACTAAGCATAACTCTATAACACACTCACTGAGCATGACTCTATAATACACTCACTAAGCATGGCTCTATAACACACTCACTGAGCATGACTCTATAACACACTCACTGAGCATGACTATAACACACTCACTGAGCATGACTATAACACACTCACTGAGCATGACTCTATAATACACTCACTGAGCATGACTCTATAACACACTCACTGAGCATGACTATAATACACTCACTGAGCATGGCTCTATAATACACTCACTGAGCATGACTCTATAATACACTCACTGAGCATGACTCTATAATACACTCACTGAGCATAACTATATAACACACTCACTGAGCATGACTATAACACACTCACTGAACATGACTATAACACACTCACTGAGCATGACTATAACACACTCACTGAGCATGACTCTATAATACACTCACTGAGCATGACTCTATAACACACTCACTGAGCATGACTCTATAACACACTCACAGAGCATGACTCTATAATACACTCAGTGAGCATGACTATAACACACTCACTGAGCATGACTATAATACAATTGCTGAGCATGACTATAACACACTCACTGAGCATGACTATAATACACTCGCCGAGCATGACTATAACACACTCACTGAGCATGACTATAATACACTCACTGAGCATGACTATAATACACTCACTGAGCAGGGCTCTATAATACACTCACTGAGCATGACTCTATAACACACTCACTGAGCATGGCTCTATAATACACTCACTGAGCATGACTCTATAATACACTCACTGAGCATGACTCTATAATACACTCACTGAGCAAGACTATAATACACTCACTGAGCATGACTATAATACACTCACTGAGCATGACTCTATAACACACTCACTGAGCATGGCTCTATAATACACTCACTGAGCATGACTCTATAATACACTCACTGAGCATGACTATAACACACTCACTGAGCATGACTATAATACACTCGCCGAGCATGACTATAACACACTCACTGAGCATGACTATAATACACTCACTGAGCATGACTATAATACACTCACTGAGCAGGGCTCTATAATACACTCACTGAGCATGACTCTATAACACACTCACTGAGCATGGCTCTATAATACACTCACTGAGCATGACTCTATAATACACTCACTGAGCATGACTCTATAATACACTCACTGAGCAAGACTATAATACACTCACTGAGCATGACTATAATACACTCACTGAGCATGACTCTATAACACACTCACTGAGCATGGCTCTATAATACACTCACTGAGCATGACTCTATAATACACTCACTGAGCATGGCTCTATAATACACTCACTGAGCATGACTCTATAACACACTCACTGAGCATGGCTCTATAATACACTCACTGAGCATGACTCTATAATACACTCACTGAGCATGATTCTATAATACACTCACTGAGCAAGACTATAATACACTCACTGAGCATGACTATAATACACTCACTGAGCATGACTCTATAACACACTCACTGAGCATGGCTCTATAATACACTCACTGAGCATGACTCTATAATACACTCACTGAGCATGACTATAACACACTCACTGAGCATGACTCTATAATACACTCACTGATTATGACTCTATAACACACTCACTGAGCATGACTCTATAACACACTCACTGAGCATAACTCTATAATACACTCACTTAGCATGGCTCTACAATACACTCACTGAGCATGACTCTATAATACACTCACTGAGCATGACTATAACACACTCACTGAGCATGACTATAATACACTCACTGAGCATGACTATAACACACTCACTGAGCATGGCTCTATAATACACTCACTGAGCATGACTCTATAACACACTCACTGAGCATGACTATAACACACTCACTGAGCATGACTATAACACACTCACTGAGCATGACTATAATACACTCACTGAGCATGACTATAATACACTCACTGAGCATGACTCTATAATACACTCACTGTGCATGACTCTAATACACTCACTGAGCATGACTCTATAATACACTCACTGAGCATGACTCTATAACACACTCACTGAGCATGACTCTATAACACACTCACTGAGCATGACTATAACACACTCACTGAGCATGACTATAACACACTCACTGAGCATGGCTCTATAATACACTCACTGAGCATGACTATAATACACTCACTGAGCATGACTCTATAATACACTCACTGTGCATGACTCTAATACACTCACTGAGCATGACTCTATAATACACTCACTGAGCATGACTCTATAACACACTCACTGAGCATGGCTCTATAACACACTCACTGAGCATGGCTCTATAATATACTCACTGAGCATGACTATAACACACTCACTGAGCATGACTATAATACACTCACTGAGCATGACTATAACACACTCACTGAGCATGACTATAATACACTCACTGAGCATGACTATATAATACACTCACTGAGCATGGCTCTGTAACACACTCACTGAGCATGACTCTATAACACACTCACTGAGCATGACTATAATACACTCACTGAGCATGACTCTATAATACACTCACTGTGCATGACTCTAATACACTCACTGAGCATGACTCTATAATACACTCACTGAGCATGACTCTATAACACACTCACTGAGCATGGCTCTATAATACACTCACTGAGCATGACTATAACACACTCACTTAGAATGGCTCTATAATACACTCACTGAGCATGACTCTATAATACACTCACTGAGCTTGACTCTATAATACACTCACTGAGCATGGCTCTATAATACACTCACTGAGCATGACTCTATAATACACTCACTGAGCATGACTCTATAATACACTCACTGAGCATAACTATATAACACACTCACTGAGCATGACTATAACACACTCACTGAGCATGACTATAACACACTCACTGAGCATGACTATAACACACTCACTGAGCATGACTCTATAATACACTCACTGAGCATGACTCTATAACACACTCACTGAGCATGACTCTATAACACACTCACAGAGCATGACTCTATAATACACTCAGTGAGCATGACTATAACACACTCACTGAGCATGACTATAATACACTTGCTGAGCATGACTATAACACACTCACTGAGCATGACTATAATACACTCGCCGAGCATGACTATAACACACTCACTGAGCATGACTATAATACACTCACTGAGCATGACTATAATACACTCACTGAGCAGGGCTCTATAATACACTCACTGAGCATGACTCTATAACACACTCACTGAGCATGGCTCTATAATACACTCACTGAGCATGACTCTATAATACACTCACTGAGCATGACTCTATAATACACTCACTGAGCAAGACTATAATACACTCACTGAGCATGACTATAATACACTCACTGAGCATGACTCTATAACACACTCACTGAGCATGGCTCTATAATACACTCACTGAGCATGACTCTATAATACACTCACTGAGCATGACTATAACACACTCACTGAGCATGACTATAATACACTCGCCGAGCATGACTATAACACACTCACTGAGCATGACTATAATACCCTCACTGAGCATGACTATAATACACTCACTGAGCAGGGCTCTATAATACACTCACTGAGCATGACTCTATAACACACTCACTGAGCATGGCTCTATAATACACTCACTGAGCATGACTCTATAATACACTCACTGAGCATGACTCTATAATACACTCACTGAGCAAGACTATAATACACTCACTGAGCATGACTATAATACACTCACTGAGCATGACTCTATAACACACTCACTGAGCATGGCTCTATAATACACTCACTGAGCATGACTCTATAATACACTCACTGAGCATGGCTCTATAATACACTCACTGAGCATGACTCTATAACACACTCACTGAGCATGGCTCTATAATACACTCACTGAGCATGACTCTATAATACACTCACTGAGCATGATTCTATAATACACTCACTGAGCAAGACTATAATACACTCACTGAGCATGACTATAATACACTCACTGAGCATGACTCTATAACACACTCACTGAGCATGGCTCTATAATACACTCACTGAGCATGACTCTATAATACACTCACTGAGCATGACTATAACACACTCACTGAGCATGACTCTATAATACACTCACTGATTATGACTCTATAACACACTCACTGAGCATGACTCTATAACACACTCACTGAGCATAACTCTATAATACACTCACTTAGCATGGCTCTACAATACACTCACTGAGCATGACTCTATAATACACTCACTGAGCATGACTATAACACACTCACTGAGCATGACTATAATACACTCACTGAGCATGACTATAACACACTCACTGAGCATGGCTCTATAATACACTCACTGAGCATGACTCTATAACACACTCACTGAGCATGACTATAACACACTCACTGAGCATGACTATAACACACTCACTGAGCATGACTATAATACACTCACTGAGCATGACTATAATACACTCACTGAGCATGACTCTATAATACACTCACTGTGCATGACTCTAATACACTCACTGAGCATGACTCTATAATACACTCACTGAGCATGACTCTATAACACACTCACTGAGCATGACTCTATAACACACTCACTGAGCATGACTATAACACACTCACTGAGCATGACTATAACACACTCACTGAGCATGGCTCTATAATACACTCACTGAGCATGACTATAATACACTCACTGAGCATGACTCTATAATACACTCACTGTGCATGACTCTAATACACTCACTGAGCATGACTCTATAATACACTCACTGAGCATGACTCTATAACACACTCACTGAGCATGGCTCTATAACACACTCACTGAGCATGGCTCTATAATATACTCACTGAGCATGACTATAACACACTCACTGAGCATGACTATAATACACTCACTGAGCATGACTATAACACACTCACTGAGCATGACTATAATACACTCACTGAGCATGACTATATAATACACTCACTGAGCATGGCTCTGTAACACACTCACTGAGCATGACTCTATAACACACTCACTGAGCATGACTATAATACACTCACTGAGCATGACTCTATAATACACTCACTGTGCATGACTCTAATACACTCACTGAGCATGACTCTATAATACACTCACTGAGCATGACTCTATAACACACTCACTGAGCATGGCTCTATAATACACTCACTGAGCATGACTACAACACACTCACTTAGAATGGCTCTATAATACACTCACTGAGCATGACTCTATAATACACTCACTGAGCTTGACTCTATAATACACTCACTGAGCATGGCTCTATAATACACTCACTGAGCATGGCTCTATAATACACTCACTGAGCATGGCTCTATAATACACTCACTGAGTATGACTATAACACACTCACTGAGCATGACTATAATACACTCACTGAGCATAGCTCTATAATACACTCACTGAGCATGACTATAACACACTCACTGAGCATGACTATAACACACTCACTGAGCATGACTCTATAATACACTCACTGAGCATGACTCTATAACACACTCACTGAGCATGACTCTATAACACACTCACAGAGCATGACTCTATAATACACTCAGTGAGCATGACTATAACACACTCACTGAGCATGACTATAATACACTCGCTGAGCATGACTATAACACACTCACTGAGCATGACTATAATACACTCGCTGAGCATGACTATAACACACTCACTGAGCATGACTATAATACACTCGCCGAGCATGACTATAACACACTCACTGAGCATGACTATAATACACTCACTGAGCATGACTATAATACACTCACTGAGCAGGGCTCTATAATACACTCACTGAGCATGACTCTATAACACACTCACTGAGCATGGCTCTATAATACACTCACTGAGCATGACTCTATAATACACTCACTGAGCATGACTCTATAATACACTCACTGAGCAAGACTATAATACACTCACTGAGCATGACTATAATACACTCACTGAGCATGACTCTATAACACACTCACTGAGCATGGCTCTATAATACACTCACTGAGCATGACTCTATAATACACTCACTGAGCATGACTATAACACACTCACTGAGCATGACTCTATAATACACTCACTGAGCATGGCTCTATAATACACTCACTGAGCATGACTCTATAACACACTCACTGAGCATGGCTCTATAATACACTCACTGAGCATGACTCTATAATACACTCACTGAGCATGATTCTATAATACACTCACTGAGCAAGACTATAATACACTCACTGAGCATGACTATAATACACTCACTGAGCATGACTCTATAACACACTCACTGAGCATGGCTCTATAATACACTCACTGAGCATGACTCTATAATACACTCACTGAGCATGACTATAACACACTCACTGAGCATGACTCTATAATACACTCACTGATTATGACTCTATAACACACTCACTGAGCATGACTCTATAACACACTCACTGAGCATAACTCTATAATACACTCACTTAGCATGGCTCTACAATACACTCACTGAGCATGACTCTATAATACACTCACTGAGCATGACTATAACACACTCACTGAGCATGACTATAATACACTCACTGAGCATGACTATAACACACTCACTGAGCATGGCTCTATAATACACTCACTGAGCATGACTCTATAACACACTCACTGAGCATGACTATAACACACTCACTGAGCATGACTATAACACACTCACTGAGCATGACTATAATACACTCACTGAGCATGACTATAATACACTCACTGAGCATGACTCTATAATACACTCACTGTGCATGACTCTAATACACTCACTGAGCATGACTCTATAATACACTCACTGAGCATGACTCTATAACACACTCACTGAGCATGACTCTATAACACACTCACTGAGCATGACTATAACACACTCACTGAGCATGACTATAACACACTCACTGAGCATGGCTCTATAATACACTCACTGAGCATGACTATAATACACTCACTGAGCATGACTCTATAATACACTCACTGTGCATGACTCTAATACACTCACTGAGCATGACTCTATAATACACTCACTGAGCATGACTCTATAACACACTCACTGAGCATGGCTCTATAACACACTCACTGAGCATGGCTCTATAATATACTCACTGAGCATGACTATAACACACTCACTGAGCATGACTATAATACACTCACTGAGCATGACTATAACACACTCACTGAGCATGACTATAATACACTCACTGAGCATGACTATATAATACACTCACTGAGCATGGCTCTGTAACACACTCACTGAGCATGACTCTATAACACACTCACTGAGCATGACTATAATACACTCACTGAGCATGACTCTATAATACACTCACTGTGCATGACTCTAATACACTCACTGAGCATGACTCTATAATACACTCACTGAGCATGACTCTATAACACACTCACTGAGCATGGCTCTATAATACACTCACTGAGCATGACTATAACACACTCACTTAGAATGGCTCTATAATACACTCACTGAGCATGACTCTATAATACACTCACTGAGCTTGACTCTATAATTCACTCACTGAGCATGGCTCTATAATACACTCACTGAGCATGGCTCTATAATACACTCACTGAGCATGGCTCTATAATACACTCACTGAGTATGACTATAACACACTCACTGAGCATGACTATAATACACTCACTGAGCATAGCTCTATAATACACTCACTGAGCATGACTATAACACACTCACTGAGCATGACTATAACACACTCACTGAGCATGACTCTATAATACACTCACTGAGCATGACTCTATAACACACTCACTGAGCATGACTCTATAACACACTCACAGAGCATGACTCTATAATACACTCAGTGAGCATGACTATAACACACTCACTGAGCATGACTATAATACACTCGCTGAGCATGACTATAACACACTCACTGAGCATGACTATAATACACTCGCCGAGCATGACTATAACACACTCACTGAGCATGACTATAATACACTCACTGAGCATGACTATAATACACTCACTGAGCAGGGCTCTATAATACACTCACTGAGCATGACTCTATAACACACTCACTGAGCATGGCTCTATAATACACTCACTGAGCATGACTCTATAATACACTCACTGAGCATGACTCTATAATACACTCACTGAGCAAGACTATAATACACTCACTGAGCATGACTATAATACACTCACTGAGCATGACTCTATAACACACTCACTGAGCATGGCTCTATAATACACTCACTGAGCATGACTCTATAATACACTCACTGAGCATGACTATAACACACTCACTGAGCATGACTCTATAATACACTCACTGAGCATGGCTCTATAATACACTCACTGAGCATGACTCTATAACACACTCACTGAGCATGGCTCTATAATACACTCACTGAGCATGACTCTATAATACACTCACTGAGCATGATTCTATAATACACTCACTGAGCAAGACTATAATACACTCACTGAGCATGACTATAATACACTCACTGAGCATGACTCTATAACACACTCACTGAGCATGGCTCTATAATACACTCACTGAGCATGACTCTATAATACACTCACTGAGCATGACTATAACAAACTCACTGAGCATGACTCTATAATACACTCACTGATTATGACTCTATAACACACTCACTGAGCATGACTCTATAACACACTCACTTAGCATAACTCTATAATACACTCACTTAGCATGGCTCTACAATACACTCACTGAGCATGACTCTATAATACACTCACTGAGCATGACTATAACACACTCACTGAGCATGACTATAATACACTCACTGAGTATGACTATAACACACTCACTGAGCATGGCTCTATAATACACTCACTGAGCATGACTCTATAACACACTCACTGAGCATGACTATAACACACTCACTGAGCATGACTATAACACACTCACTGAGCTTGACTATAACACACTCACTGAGCATGACTCTATAATACACTCACTGAGCATGGCTCTATAATACATTCACTGAGCATGGCTCTATAACACACTCACTGAGCATGACTATAACACACTCACTGAGCATGACTATAATACACTCACTGAGCATGACTATATAATACACTCACTGAGCATGGCTCTGTAACACACTCACTGAGCATGACTCTATAACACACTCACTGATAATGACTATAATACACTCACTGAGCATGACTCTATAACACACTCACTGAGCATAACTCTATAATACACTCACTTAGCATGGCTCTACAATACACTCACTGAGCATGACTCTATAATACACTCACTGAGCATGACTATAACACACTCACTGAGCATGACGATAATACACTCACTGAGCATGACTATAACACACTCACTGAGCATGACTATAATACACTCACTGAGCATGACTATAATACACTCACTGAGCATGGCTCTATAATACATTCACTGAGCATGGCTCTATAACACACTCACTGAGCATGACTATAACACACTCACTGAGCATGACTATAACACACTCACTGAGCATGACTATAACACACTCACTGAGCATGGCTCTATAATACATTCACTGAGCATGACTATAACACACTCACTGAGCATGACTATAACACACTCACTGAGCATGGCTCTATAATACATTCACTGAGCATGGCTCTATAATACATTCACTGAGCATGGCTCTATAACACACTCACTGAGCATGACTATAACACACTCACTGAGCATGACTATAATACACTCACTGAGCATGACTATAATACACTCACTGAGCATGACTATAACACACTCACTGAGCATGGCTCTATAATACATTCACTGAGCATGGCTCTATAACACACTCACTGAGCATGACTATAACACACTCACTGAGCATGACTATAATACACTCACTGAGCATGACTCTATAATACACTCACTGAGCATGACTATAACACACTCACTGAGCATGACTATAATACACTCACTGAGCATGACTATAATACACTCACTGAGCATGGCTCTATAATACATTCACTGAGCATGGCTCTATAACACACTCACTGAGCATGACAATAACACACTCACTGAGCATGACTATAACACACTCACTGAGCATGACTATAACACACTCACTGAGCATGGCTCTATAATACATTCACTGAGCATGGCTCTATAACACACTCACTGAGCATGACTATAACACACTCACTGAGCATGACTATAATACACTCACTGAGCATGACTATAATACACTCACTGAGCATGGCTCTATAATACACTCACTGAGCATGGCTCTATAATACACTCACTGAGCATGACTATAACACACTCACTGAGCATGACTATAACACACTCACTGAGTATGACTCTATAATACACTCACTGAGCATGACTCTATAACACACTCACTAAGCATGGCTCTATAACACACTCACTGAGCATGACTCTATAACACACTCACTGAGCATGACTCTATAATACACTCACTGAGCATGACTCTATAATACACTCACTAAGCATGACTCTATAACACACTCACTAAGCATAACTCTATAACACACTCACTGAGCATGACTCTATAATACACTCACTAAGCATGGCTCTATAACACACTCACTGAGCATGACTCTATAACACACTCACTGAGCATGACTATAACACACTCACTGAGCATGACTATAACACACTCACTGAGCATGACTCTATAATACACTCACTGAGCATGACTCTATAACACACTCACTGAGCATGACTATATAATACACTCACTGAGCATGACTCTATAACACACTCACTGAGCATGACTATAATACACTCACTGAGCATGGCTCTATAATACACTCACTGAGCATGACTCTATAATACACTCACTGAGCATGACTCTATAATACACTCACTGAGCATAACTATAACACACTCACTGAGCATGACTATAATACACTCGCTGAGCATAACTATAACACACTCACTGAGCATGACTATAACACACTCACTGAGCATGACTATAACACACTCACTGAGCATGACTATAACACACTCACTGAGCATGACTCTATAATACACTCACTGAGCATGACTCTATAACACACTCACTGAGCATGACTCTATAATACACTCACAGAGCATGACTCTATAATACACTCAGTGAGCATGACTATAACACACTCACTGAGCATGACTATAATACACTCGCTGAGCATGACTATAACACACTCACTGAGCATGACTATAATACACTCGCCGAGCATGACTATAACACACTCACTGAGCATGACTATAATACACTCACTGAGCATGACTATAATACACTCACTGAGCAGGGCTCTATAATACACTCACTGAGCATGACTCTATAACACACTCACTGAGCATGGCTCTATAATACACTCACTGAGCATGACTCTATAATACACTCACTGAGCATGACTCTATAATACACTCACTGAGCAAGACTATAATACACTCACTGAGCATGACTATAATACACTCACTGAGCATGACTCTATAACACACTCACTGAGCATGGCTCTATAATACACTCACTGAGCATGACTCTATAATACACTCACTGAGCATGACTATAACACACTCACTGAGCATGACTCTATAATACACTCACTGAGCATGGCTCTATAATACACTCACTGAGCATGACTCTATAACACACTCACTGAGCATGGCTCTATAATACACTCACTGAGCATGACTCTATAATACACTCACTGAGCATGATTCTATAATACACTCACTGAGCAAGACTATAATACACTCACTGAGCATGACTATAATACACTCACTGAGCATGACTCTATAACACACTCACTGAGCATGGCTCTATAATACACTCACTGAGCATGACTCTATAATACACTCACTGAGCATGACTATAACACACTCACTGAGCATGACTCTATAATACACTCACTGATTATGACTCTATAACACACTCACTGAGCATGACTCTATAACACACTCACTGAGCATAACTCTATAATACACTCACTTAGCATGGCTCTACAATACACTCACTGAGCATGACTCTATAATACACTCACTGAGCATGACTATAACACACTCACTGAGCATGACTATAATACACTCACTGAGCATGACTATAACACACTCACTGAGCATGGCTCTATAATACACTCACTGAGCATGACTCTATAACACACTCACTGAGCATGACTATAACACACTCACTGAGCATGACTATAACACACTCACTGAGCATGACTATAATACACTCACTGAGCATGACTATAATACACTCACTGAGCATGACTCTATAATACACTCACTGTGCATGACTCTAATACACTCACTGAGCATGACTCTATAATACACTCACTGAGCATGACTCTATAACACACTCACTGAGCATGACTCTATAACACACTCACTGAGCATGACTATAACACACTCACTGAGCATGACTATAACACACTCACTGAGCATGGCTCTATAATACACTCACTGAGCATGACTATAATACACTCACTGAGCATGACTCTATAATACACTCACTGTGCATGACTCTAATACACTCACTGAGCATGACTCTATAATACACTCACTGAGCATGACTCTATAACACACTCACTGAGCATGGCTCTATAACACACTCACTGAGCATGGCTCTATAATATACTCACTGAGCATGACTATAACACACTCACTGAGCATGACTATAATACACTCACTGAGCATGACTATAACACACTCACTGAGCATGACTATAATACACTCACTGAGCATGACTATATAATACACTCACTGAGCATGGCTCTGTAACACACTCACTGAGCATGACTCTATAACACACTCACTGAGCATGACTATAATACACTCACTGAGCATGACTCTATAATACACTCACTGTGCATGACTCTAATACACTCACTGAGCATGACTCTATAACACACTCACTGAGCATAACTCTATAATACACTCACTTAGCATGGCTCTACAATACACTCACTGAGCATGACTCTATAATACACTCACTGAGCATGACTATAACACACTCACTGAGCATGACTATAATACACTCACTGAGTATGACTATAACACACTCACTGAGCATGGCTCTATAATACACTCACTGAGCATGACTCTATAACACACTCACTGAGCATGACTATAACACACTCACTGAGCATGACTATAACACACTCACTGAGCATGACTATAACACACTCACTGAGCATGACTCTATAATACACTCACTGAGCATGGCTCTATAATACATTCACTGAGCATGGCTCTATAACACACTCACTGAGCATGACTATAACACACTCACTGAGCATGACTATAATACACTCACTGAGCATGACTATATAATACACTCACTGAGCATGACTATAATACACTCACTGAGCATGACTCTATAATACACTCACTGTGCATGACTCTAATACACTCACTGAGCATGACTCTATAATACACTCACTGAGCATGACTCTATAACACACTCACTGAGCATGGCTCTATAACACACTCACTGAGCATGGCTCTATAATATACTCACTGAGCATGACTATAACACACTCACTGAGCATGACTATAATACACTCACTGAGCATGACTATAACACACTCACTGAGCATGACTATAATACACTCACTGAGCATGACTATATAATACACTCACTGAGCATGGC
Source organism: Salvelinus fontinalis (assembly GCF_029448725.1). Lineage (NCBI taxonomy): Eukaryota > Metazoa > Chordata > Actinopteri > Salmoniformes > Salmonidae > Salvelinus > Salvelinus fontinalis. Next base: position 72,544,187 of record NC_074670.1, read on the forward strand.
TCTGTAACACACTCACTGAGCATGACTCTATAACACACTCACTGAGCATGACTATAATACACTCACTGAGCATGACTCTATAATACACTCACTGTGCATGACTCTAATACACTCACTGAGCATGACTATAATACACTCACTGAGCATGACTATAATACACTCACTGAGCATGACTATAACACACTCACTGAGCATGGCTCTATAATACATTCACTGAGCATGGCTCTATAACACACTCACTGAGCATGACTATAACACACTCACTGAGCATGACTATAATACACTCACTGAGCATGACTCTATAATACACTCACTGAGCATGACTATAACACACTCACTGAGCATGACTATAATACACTCACTGAGCATGACTATAATACACTCACTGAGCATGGCTCTATAATACATTCACTGAGCATGGCTCTATAACACACTCACTGAGCATGACTATAACACACTCACTGAGCATGACTATAACACACTCACTGAGCATGACTATAACACACTCACTGAGCATGGCTCTATAATACATTCACTGAGCATGGCTCTATAACACACTCACTGAGCATGACTATAACACACTCACTGAGCATGACTATAATACACTCACTGAGCATGACTATAATACACTCACTGAGCATGGCTCTATAATACACTCACTGAGCATGGCTCTGTAACACACTCACTGAGCATGACTCTATAACACACTCACTGAGCATGACTATAATACACTCACTGAGCATGACTCTATAATACACTCACTGTGCATGACTCTAATACACTCACTGAGCATGACTATAATACACTCACTGAGCATGACTATAATACACTCACTGAGCATGACTATAACACACTCACTGAGCATGGCTCTATAATACATTCACTGAGCATGGCTCTATAACACACTCACTGAGCATGACTATAACACACTCACTGAGCATGACTATAATACACTCACTGAGCATGACTCTATAATACACTCACTGAGCATGACTATAACACACTCACTGAGCATGACTATAATACACTCACTGAGCATGACTATAATACACTCACTGAGCATGGCTCTATAATACATTCACTGAGCATGGCTCTATAACACACTCACTGAGCATGACTATAACACACTCACTGAGCATGACTATAACACACTCACTGAGCATGACTATAACACACTCACTGAGCATGGCTCTATAATACATTCACTGAGCATGGCTCTATAACACACTCACTGAGCATGACTATAACACACTCACTGAGCATGACTATAATACACTCACTGAGCATGACTATAATACACTCACTGAGCATGGCTCTATAATACACTCACTGAGCATGGCTCTATAATACACTCACTGAGCATGACTATAACACACTCACTGAGCATGACTATAACACACTCACTGAGCATGACTCTATAATACACTCACTGAGCATGACTCTATAACACACTCACTAAGCATGGCTCTATAACACACTCACTGAGCATGACTCTATAACACACTCACTGAGCATGGCTCTATAATACACTCACTGAGCATGACTCTATAATACACTCACTGAGCATGACTCTATAATACACTCACTGAGCAAGACTATAATACACTCACTGAGCATGACTATAATACACTCACTGAGCATGACTCTATAACACACTCACTGAGCATGGCTCTATAATACACTCACTGAGCATGACTCTATAATACACTCACTGAGCATGACTATAACACACTCACTGAGCATGACTCTATAATACACTCACTGAGCATGGCTCTATAATACACTCACTGAGCATGACTCTATAACACACTCACTGAGCATGGCTCTATAATACACTCACTGAGCATGACTCTATAATACACTCACTGAGCATGATTCTATAATACACTCACTGAGCAAGACTATAATACACTCACTGAGCATGACTATAATACACTCACTGAGCATGACTCTATAACACACTCACTGAGCATGGCTCTATAATACACTCACTGAGCATGACTCTATAATACACTCACTGAGCATGACTATAACACACTCACTGAGCATGACTCTATAATACACTCACTGATTATGACTCTATAACACACTCACTGAGCATGACTCTATAACACACTCACTGAGCATAACTCTATAATACACTCACTTAGCATGGCTCTACAATACACTCACTGAGCATGACTCTATAATACACTCACTGAGCATGACTATAACACACTCACTGAGCATGACTATAATACACTCACTGAGCATGACTATAACACACTCACTGAGCATGGCTCTATAATACACTCACTGAGCATGACTCTATAACACACTCACTGAGCATGACTATAACACACTCACTGAGCATGACTATAACACACTCACTGAGCATGACTATAATACACTCACTGAGCATGACTATAATACACTCACTGAGCATGACTCTATAATACACTCACTGTGCATGACTCTAATACACTCACTGAGCATGACTCTATAATACACTCACTGAGCATGACTCTATAACACACTCACTGAGCATGACTCTATAACACACTCACTGAGCATGACTATAACACACTCACTGAGCATGACTATAACACACTCACTGAGCATGGCTCTATAATACACTCACTGAGCATGACTATAATACACTCACTGAGCATGACTCTATAATACACTCACTGTGCATGACTCTAATACACTCACTGAGCATGACTCTATAATACACTCACTGAGCATGACTCTATAACACACTCACTGAGCATGGCTCTATAACACACTCACTGAGCATGGCTCTATAATATACTCACTGAGCATGACTATAACACACTCACTGAGCATGACTATAATACACTCACTGAGCATGACTATAACACACTCACTGAGCATGACTATAATACACTCACTGAGCATGACTATATAATACACTCACTGAGCATGGCTCTGTAACACACTCACTGAGCATGACTCTATAACACACTCACTGAGCATGACTATAATACACTCACTGAGCATGACTCTATAATACACTCACTGTGCATGACTCTAATACACTCACTGAGCATGACTCTATAACACACTCACTGAGCATAACTCTATAATACACTCACTTAGCATGGCTCTACAATACACTCACTGAGCATGACTCTATAATACACTCACTGAGCATGACTATAACACACTCACTGAGCATGACTATAATACACTCACTGAGTATGACTATAACACACTCACTGAGCATGGCTCTATAATACACTCACTGAGCATGACTCTATAACACACTCACTGAGCATGACTATAACACACTCACTGAGCATGACTATAACACACTCACTGAGCATGACTATAACACACTCACTGAGCATGACTCTATAATACACTCACTGAGCATGGCTCTATAATACATTCACTGAGCATGGCTCTATAACACACTCACTGAGCATGACTATAACACACTCACTGAGCATGACTATAATACACTCACTGAGCATGACTATATAATACACTCACTGAGCATGGCTCTGTAACACACTCACTGAGCATGACTCTATAACACACTCACTGATAATGACTATAATACACTCACTGAGCATGACTCTATAACACACTCACTGAGCATAACTCTATAATACACTCACTTAGCATGGCTCTACAATACACTCACTGAGCATGACTCTATAATACACTCACTGAGCATGACTATAACACACTCACTGAGCATGACTATAATACACTCACTGAGCATGACTATAACACACTCACTGAGCATGACTATAATACACTCACTGAGCATGACTATAATACACTCACTGAGCATGGCTCTATAATACATTCACTGAGCATGGCTCTATAACACACTCACTGAGCATGACTATAACACACTCACTGAGCATGACTATAACACACTCACTGAGCATGACTATAACACACTCACTGAGCATGGCTCTATAATACATTCACTGAGCATGACTATAACACACTCACTGAGCATGACTATAACACACTCACTGAGCATGGCTCTATAATACATTCACTGAGCATGGCTCTATAATACATTCACTGAGCATGGCTCTATAACACACTCACTGAGCATGACTATAACACACTCACTGAGCATGACTATAATACACTCACTGAGCATGACTATAATACACTCACTGAGCATGACTATAACACACTCACTGAGCATGGCTCTATAATACATTCACTGAGCATGGCTCTATAACACACTCACTGAGCATGACTATAACACACTCACTGAGCATGACTATAATACACTCACTGAGCATGACTCTATAATACACTCACTGAGCATGACTATAACACACTCACTGAGCATGACTATAATACACTCACTGAGCATGACTATAATACACTCACTGAGCATGGCTCTATAATACATTCACTGAGCATGGCTCTATAACACACTCACTGAGCATGACTATAACACACTCACTGAGCATGACTATAACACACTCACTGAGCATGACTATAACACACTCACTGAGCATGGCTCTATAATACATTCACTGAGCATGGCTCTATAACACACTCACTGAGCATGACTATAACACACTCACTGAGCATGACTATAATACACTCACTGAGCATGACTATAATACACTCACTGAGCATGGCTCTATAATACACTCACTGAGCATGGCTCTATAATACACTCACTGAGCATGACTATAACACACTCACTGAGCATGACTATAACACACTCACTGAGCATGACTCTATAATACACTCACTGAGCATGACTCTATAACACACTCACTAAGCATGGCTCTATAACACACTCACTGAGCATGACTCTATAACACACTCACTGAGCATGACTCTATAATACACTCACTGAGCATGACTCTATAATACACTCACTAAGCATGACTCTATAACACACTCACTAAGCATAACTCTATAACACACTCACTGAGCATGACTCTATAATACACTCACTAAGCATGGCTCTATAACACACTCACTGAGCATGACTCTATAACACACTCACTGAGCATGACTATAACACACTCACTGAGCATGACTATAACACACTCACTGAGCATGACTCTATAATACACTCACTGAGCATGACTCTATAACACACTCACTGAGCATGACTATAATACACTCACTGAGCATGGCTCTATAATACACTCACTGAGCATGACTCTATAATACACTCACTGAGCATGACTCTATAATACACTCACTGAGCATAACTATAACACACTCACTGAGCATGACTATAATACACTCGCTGAGCATAACTATAACACACTCACTGAGCATGACTATAACACACTCACTGAGCATGACTATAACACACTCACTGAGCATGACTAGAACACACTCACTGAGCATGACTCTATAATACACTCACTGAGCATGACTCTATAACACACTCACTGAGCATGACTCTATAACAAACTCACAGAGCATGACTCTATAATACACTCAGTGAGCATGACTATAACACACTCACTGAGCATGACTATAATACACTCGCTGAGCATGACTATAACACACTCACTGAGCATGACTATAATACACTCGCCGAGCATGACTATAACACACTCACTGAGCATGACTATAATACACTCACTGAGCATGACTATAATACACTCACTGAGCAGGGCTCTATAATACACTCACTGAGCATGACTCTATAACACACTCACTGAGCATGGCTCTATAATACACTCACTGAGCATGACTCTATAATACACTCACTGAGCATGACTCTATAATACACTCACTGAGCAAGACTATAATACACTCACTGAGCATGACTATAATACACTCACTGAGCATGACTCTATAACACACTCACTGAGCATGGCTCTGTAATACACTCACTGAGCATGACTCTATAATACACTCACTGAGCATGACTATAACACACTCACTGAGCATGACTCTATAATACACTCACTGAGCATGGCTCTATAATACACTCACTGAGCATGACTCTATAACACACTCACTGAGCATGGCTCTATAATACACTCACTGAGCATGACTCTATAATACACTCACTGAGCATGATTCTATAATACACTCACTGAGCAAGACTATAATACACTCACTGAGCATGACTATAATACACTCACTGAGCATGACTCTATAACACACTCACTGAGCATGGCTCTATAATACACTCACTGAGCATGACTCTATAATACACTCACTGAGCATGACTATAACACACTCACTGAGCATGACTCTATAATACACTCACTGATTATGACTCTATAACACACTCACTGAGCATGACTCTATAACACACTCACTGAGCATAACTCTATAATACACTCACTTAGCATGGCTCTACAATACACTCACTGAGCATGACTCTATAATACACTCACTGAGCATGACTATAACACACTCACTGAGCATGACTATAATACACTCACTGAGCATGACTATAACACACTCACTGAGCATGGCTCTATAATACACTCACTGAGCATGACTCTATAACACACTCACTGAGCATGACTATAACACACTCACTGAGCATGACTATAACACACTCACTGAGCATGACTATAATACACTCACTGAGCATGACTATAATACACTCACTGAGCATGACTCTATAATACACTCACTGTGCATGACTCTAATTCACTCACTGAGCATGACTCTATAATACACTCACTGAGCATGACTCTATAACACACTCACTGAGCATGACTCTATAACACACTCACTGAGCATGACTATAACACACTCACTGAGCATGACTATAACACACTCACTGAGCATGGCTCTATAATACACTCACTGAGCATGACTATAATACACTCACTGAGCATGACTCTATAATACACTCACTGTGCATGACTCTAATACACTCACTGAGCATGACTCTATAATACACTCACTGAGCATGACTCTATAACACACTCACTGAGCATGGCTCTATAACACACTCACTGAGCATGGCTCTATAATATACTCACTGAGCATGACTATAACACACTCACTGAGCATGACTATAATACACTCACTGAGCATGACTATAACACACTCACTGAGCATGACTATAATACACTCACTGAGCATGACTATATAATACACTCACTGAGCATGGCTCTGTAACACACTCACTGAGCATGACTCTATAACACACTCACTGAGCATGACTATAATACACTCACTGAGCATGACTCTATAATACACTCACTGTGCATGACTCTAATACACTCACTGAGCATGACTCTATAATACACTCACTGAGCATGACTCTATAACACACTCACTGAGCATGGCTCTATAATACACTCACTGAGCATGACTATAACACACTCACTTAGAATGGCTCTATAATACACTCACTGAGCATGACTCTATAATACACTCACTGAGCTTGACTCTATAATACACTCACTGAGCATGGCTCTATAATACACTCACTGAGCATGGCTCTATAATACACTCACTGAGCATGGCTCTATAATACACTCACTGAGTATGACTATAACACACTCACTGAGCATGACTATAATACACTCACTGAGCATAGCTCTATAATACACTCACTGAGCATGACTATAACACACTCACTGAGCATGACTATAACACACTCACTGAGCATGACTCTATAATACACTCACTGAGCATGACTCTATAACACACTCACTGAGCATGACTCTATAACACACTCACAGAGCATGACTCTATAATACACTCAGTGAGCATACCTATAACACACTCACTGAGCATGACTATAATACACTCGCTGAGCATGACTATAACACACTCACTGAGCATGACTATAATACACTCGCCGAGCATGACTATAACACACTCACTGAGCATGACTATAATACACTCACTGAGCATGGCTCTATAATACACTCACTGAGCAGGGCTCTATAATACACTCACTGAGCATGACTATAACACACTCACTGAGCATGACTCTATAATACACTCACTGAGCATGGCTCTATAATACACTCACTGAGCATGACTCTATAACACACTCACTGAGCATGGCTCTATAATACACTCACTGAGCATGACTCTATAATACACTCACTGAGCATGATTCTATAATACACTCACTGAGCAAGACTATAATACACTCACTGAGCATGACTATAATACACTCACTGAGCATGACTCTATAACACACTCACTGAGCATGGCTCTATAATACACTCACTGAGCATGACTCTATAATACACTCACTGAGCATGACTATAACACACTCACTGAGCATGACTCTATAATACACTCACTGATTATGACTCTATAACACACTCACTGAGCATGACTCTATAACACACTCACTGAGCATAACTCTATAATACACTCACTTAGCATGGCTCTACAATACACTCACTGAGCATGACTCTATAATACACTCACTGAGCATGACTATAACACACTCACTGAGCATGACTATAATACACTCACTGAGCATGACTATAACACACTCACTGAGCATAGCTCTATAATACACTCACTGAGCATGACTCTATAACACACTCACTGAGCATGACTATAACACACTCACTGAGCATGACTATAACACACTCACTGAGCATGACTATAATACACTCACTGAGCATGACTATATAATACACTCACTGAGCATGGCTCTGTAACACACTCACTGAGCATGACTCTATAACACACTCACTGATAATGACTATAATACACTCACTGAGCATGACTTTAATATACTCACTGAGCATGACTCTATAACACACTCACTGAGCATGACTCTATAAGACACTCACTGAGCATGACTCTACAACACACTCACTGAGCATGACTATAACACACTCACTGAGCATGTCTCTATAATACACTCACTGAGCATGGCTCTATAATACACTCACTGAGCATGACTATAATACACTCACTGAGCATGACTCTATAATACACTCACTGTGCATGACTCTAATACACTCACTGAGCATGACTCTATAATACACTCACTGAGCATGACTCTATAACACACTCACTGAGCATGGCTCTATAACACACTCACTGAGCATCGCTCTATAATATACTCACTGAGCATGACTATAACACACTCACTGAGCATGACTATAATACACTCACTGAGCATGACTATAACACACTCACTGAGCATGACTATAATACACTCACTGAGCATGACTATATAATACACTCACTGAGCATGGCTCTGTAACACACTCACTGAGCATGACTCTATAACACACTCACTGAGCATGACTATAATACACTCACTGAGCATGACTCTATAATACACTCACTGTGCATGACTCTAATACACTCACTGAGCATGACTCTATAATACACTCACTGAGCATGACTCTATAACACACTCACTGAGCATGGCTCTATAATACACTCACTGAGCATGACTATAACACACTCACTTAGAATGGCTCTATAATACACTCACTGAGCATGACTCTATAATACACTCACTGAGCTTGACTCTATAATACACTCACTGAGCATGGCTCTATAATACACTCACTGAGCATGGCTCTATAATACACTCACTGAGCATGGCTCTATAATACACTCACTGAGTATGACTATAACACACTCACTGAGCATGACTATAATACACTCACTGAGCATAGCTCTATAATACACTCACTGAGCATGACTCTATAACACACTCACTGAGCATGACTATAACACACTCACTGAGCATGGCTCTATAATACACTCACTGAGCATGACTCTATAATACACTCACTGAGCATGAATATAATACACTCACTGAGCATGACTCTATACTACACTCACTGAGCATGACCATAATACACTCACTGAGCATGGCTCTATAATACACTCACTGAGCATGACTCTATAATACACTCACTGAGCGTGACTCTACAATACACTCACTGAGCATGACTATAACACACTCACTGAGCATGACTCTATAATACACTCACTGAGCATGACTATAATACACTCACTGAGCATGGCTCTATAATACACTCACTGAGCATGACTCTATAATACACTCACTGAGCGTGACTCTATAATACACTCACTGATTATGACTATAACACACTCACTGAGCATGACTATAATACACTCACTGAGCATGACTTTAATACACTCACTGAGCATGACTATAACACACTCACTGAGCATGACTATAATACACTCACTGAGCATGACTATAATACACTCACTGAGCATGACTATAACACACTCACTGAGCATGACTATAATACACTCACTGAGCATGACTATAACACACTCACTGAGCATGACTATAATACACTCACTGAGCATGACTATAATACACTCACTGAGCATGACTATAATACACTCACTGAGCATGACTCTATAATACAGTCACTGAGCATGATTATAATACACTCACTGAGCATGACTATAATACACTCACTGAGCATGACTATAACACACTCACTGAGCATGGCTCTATAACACACTCACTGAGCATGACTATAACACACTCAGTGAGCATGACTATATTACACTCACTGAGCATGGCTCTGTAACACACTCACTGAGCATGACTATATCACACTCACTGAGCATGGCTCTATAGCACACTCACTGAGCATGACTATAACACACTCACTGAGCATGACTATAATACACTCACTGAGCATGACTATAATACACTCACTGAGCATGACTATAACACACTCACTGAGCATGACTATAATACACTCACTGAGCATGACTATAACACACTCACTGAGCATGACTATAATACACTCACTGAGCATGACTATAATACACTCACTGAGCATGACTATAACACACTCACTGAGCATGACTATAATACACTCACTGAGCCTGACTCTATAATACACTCACTGAGCATGACTCTATAACACACTCACTGAGCATGGCTCTGTAACACACTCGGAAAAGTTTCTCCTAAAAGTTTTACCTCTGCATGTTGATGTCTACATTACCATATGACAGTATCAGTCAATCGTCCCACCGGTGATCTCGAGACTGACAGTGTGTACGTGTGCTTGTGTAGACGTGGTGCTGGTGTTCAGCGGTCGGCGGCGTTCAGGTGTAATACCTGACTCTGAAATACAGGAGGCGCTCCGTACCAGACTCAGGGTTGTCGAGAGCAACATTCAGGACGTCATCCAGCTCTTCAAGGTTAGTCACAGGTCATAGGTCAGGGGTTAGAGGTCACATGTCAAGGCATACCAAAACAGATGACCCTGCCTAGACCAGTGGTGCAGTTCCAATCGTTGTCCTGCTAAAAGTTGTTTCTCCCTGATGTAGATGCTAGTGGTCGGTAGAGAATAAAGATGACCTTCTCTGCATCCTCGCTGTTTCTTCATCAATGTCTTCGGTTCTTCTGCCTCCCTACAGGACCTGTCTGCCCGTCTGGTGTCTGTCCACGCTGAGAAGGACAGCTTTGTCATCACCTTCAAGACTGTAGAGGAGATGTGGAAGTTCTCTACCTACCTGGCTCTAGGTGTGCTGTACTATCCTAGTCTACCTACCTGGCTCTAGGTGTGCTGTACTATCCTAGTCTACCTACCTGGCTCTAGGTGTGCTGTACTATCATAGTCTACCTACCTGGCTCTAGGTGTGCTGTACTATCCTAGTCTACCTACCTGGCTCTAGGTGTGCTGTACTATCATAGTCTACCTACCTGGCTCTAGGTGTGCTGTACTATCCTAGTCTACCTACCTGGCTCTAGGTGTGCTGTACTATCCTAGTCTGTCTACCTACCTGGCTCTAGGTGTGCTGTACTATCCTAGTCTACCTACCTGGCTCTAGGTGTGCTGTACTATCCTAGTCTACCTACCTGGCTCAAGGTGTGCTGTACTATCCTAGTCTACCTACCTGGCTCTAGGTGTGTTGTACTATCATAGTCTACCTACCTGGCTCTAGGTGTGCTGTACTATCCTAGTCTACCTACCTGGCTCTAGGTATGCTGTAATATCCTAGTCTACCTACCTGGCTCTAGGTGTGCTGTACTATCATAGTCTACCTGACCTGGATGAAACTCTCATTAACACAGTCTGATGGCTGATTATTACGTCCAGTCTGGTTAGATGTTGCAAATAGACGCAGAACCAGGATCTGCGTCCCTCACCCAATCCTAACCCAAACCATCAGCCTGGAAGAACCAGACCTTACATCAATCCTAACCTAAACCATCAGCCTGGAAGAACCAGACCTTACATCAATCCTAACCTAAACCATCATCCTGGAAGAACTAGACCTTACATCAGGATGTAGGGACAACTTTATCTTACTTTGTTGTGTGTCCAGGCTATGTGGCGTGGTGAATCTTACGATCACCATATGCCATGATATAAACACCTTATGACATGTCATGAACATATGTCTCTGTATGTCCAGGCTATGTGGCGCGGTGTCTGGAGAATTTCCTGTGTGACCAGTCGTTCTGGCTGGACGCTGAGCTGCTGAGGGACCTGGAGATCACTGTGACTGTAGACGAGGAACACCTAGCCACACTCTACCTGGGACTGCTGCTGCAGGAGGGTGAACAAACACCTTATGAACTCTTTATGAACACCTTACGAACACCTTATGAACTCTTTATGAACACCTTATGAACACCTTATGAACACCATATGAACTCTTTATAGACATCTTATGAACAGTTTCCAAACGACTAATGGACAAGTTATGAAGACTTCTATGAACTCTTTATGGACACCTTGTATTCTCTACTTTCTTGACCCTCGTCATCAACAGCAGTTGATATCACACTCTCCTCAGAGTAGAACAGAAGCAGAAAAGTTGTTCCATTTCAAAACATGTTGTTCTAGATTCCTAGAAAACTAAACCTAAACTGATTACATCTTCTAAAATGCCCAGAGATGAATTAAAACAGCAAAACAAAGATGGCTGTTTAACTTCATGTCATTTAGAGAGCTATTGTACTACCATGCATTTACACTGTCTGAGTGGGCATAATGTTTAACAAGGAAGTACTCTTCTCCCTAACGCCTGAGAGGAATCAATAGCCAGTGAAAGGAGGAAGTGTTGAGAATGGATTGTTTTATGGATTCTGTGAAGGAAGACAGAGCCTCAGTTCAGTCAGATGTTCTTTACAGAAACTTGCATCCCCCGGTGTGGGCGTGTGTTTCTGTGTGTCTGTTATTCTCTGCGAGTCATTCAACAGTATTGATCTCTCTCTCCTCCAGGGTCGTTCTTTGCCAAGGCGCTGGTGAGCAGTGGCGAGCACAGTGATGAGGAGGAGGAGCTGTGTTTCAGACGTAATGACTTGCTGATGGTTAGAGACACGGGGCAGGACAGTCACTGGGAGGGCACCCTTCTCTCCACTGGGCAACACGGACTAGTGCCTGTCAACACCATGCAGCCGCTGCCATACCCCTTCTACCAGTGAGTTACCTAGTCTCTATCCCTTAACCCATATCTCTTCTACCAGTGAGTTACCTAGTCTCTGTCCCTTAACCCATACCTCTTCTACCAGTGAGTTACCTAGTCTCTATCCCTTATTAACCCATACCCCTTCTACCAGTGAGTTACCTAGTCTCTACGCCCTAACCCATACCCCTTCTACCAGTAAATCACCTAGTCTCTACCCCCTAACCCATACCTCTTCTACCTGTAAGTTACCTAGTCTCTATAACCTAACACATACCGTTTCTACCAGTGAGTTACCTAGTCTCTATTCCCTAACCCATACCTCTTCTACCATCATATGCTGTATGTACACCTTATAACATGACACAGTGACATACTCAGTCACACTATAAACTATCAACCTCTATCCCTGCATTTCCTCTCACCTCTTATTTTGTAGGGAAATATGGCAGTATTTTGTGCCAAGCTAATGTGTTTCCTGTTTGTGTAGGTGGTTCCTGAGGAAGTACCCTGGCTGTGCCGGATGCTCCCCTTCAGAGAGAGGACAGTTTGACCACCCTATAGGTAAGGACCTAAATCTAAGCCTTCAGAGAGAGGACAGTTTGACCAGCCTGTAGGTGAGGCCCTAAGCCTTCAGAGAGAGGACAGTTTGACCAGCCTATAGGTAAGGCCCTAACCCTAAGCCTTCAGAGAGAGGACAGTTTGACCAGCCTATAGGTAAGGCCCTAACCCTAAGCCTTCAGAGAGAGGACAGTTTGACCAGCCTATAGGTAAGGCCCTAACCCTAAGCCTTCAGAGAGAGGACAGTTTTACCACCCTATAGGTAAGGCCCTAACCCTAAGCCTTCAGAGAGAGGACAGTTTGACCAGCCTATAGGTAAGGCCCTAACCCTAAGCCTTCAGAGAGAGGACAGTTTGACCACCCTATATGTAAGGCCCTAACCCTAAGCCTTCAGAGAGAGGACAGTTTGACCACCCTATAGGTAAGGCCCTAACCCTAAGCCTTCAGAGAGAGGACAGTTTGACCAGCCTATAGGTAAGGCCCTAACCCTAAGCCTTCAGAGAGAGGACAGTTTGACCAGCCTATAGGTAAGGCCCTAACCCTAAGCCTTCAGAGAGAGGACAGTTTGACCAGCCTATAGGTAAGGCCCTAACCCTAAGCCTTCAGAGAGAGGACAGTTTGACCACCCTATAGGTGAGGCCCTAACCCTAAGCCTTCAGAGAGAGGACAGTTTGACCAGCCTACAGGTGAGGCCCTAACCCTAAGCCTTCAGAGAGAGGACAGTTTGACCAGCCTACAGGTGAGGCCCTAAGCCTTCAGAGAGAGGACAGTTTGACCAGCCTATAGGTAAGGACCTAAATCTAAGCCTTCAGAGAGAGGACAGTTTGACCAGCCTGTAGGTGAGGCCCTAAGCCTTCAGAGAGAGGACAGTTTGACCAGCCTATAGGTAAGGCCCTAACCCTAAGCCTTCAGAGAGAGGACAGTTTGACCAGCCTACAGGTGAGGCCCTAAGCCTTCAGAGAGAGGACAGTTTGACCAGCCTATAGGTAAGGACCTAAATCTAAGCCTTCAGAGAGAGGACAGTTTGACCAGCCTGTAGGTGAGGCCCTAAGCCTTCAGAGAGAGGACAGTTTGACCAGCCTATAGGTAAGGCCCTAACCCTAAGCCTTCAGAGAGAGGACAGTTTGACCAGCCTACAGGTGAGGCCCTACGCCTTCAGAGAGAGGACAGTTTGACCAGCCTACAGGTGAGGCCCTAAGCCTTCAGAGAGAGGACAGTTTGACTACCCTATAGGTGAGGTCTTAACCTTAACCCTTCAGAGAGAGGACAGTTTGACCATCCTACAGTTGAGAGCAGGAACCTTCTACCTACGCCACACTACACTCATGCCATGGCCAGTGTTCAATATAAATACAAGGCATTTCCTCCAACCCCCTCTCCTCTCCCTTCTCCCTGCAGTAACTGGTTCCTGTGAGGCTGTAGTGGACCATATCCCAGTAGGTTGTGATGAGCTCCAGCTGAGTCGAGGTGACCTGATTGAGATACAGGGGATGCTACTCCGAAGTCTGGACCTGTTCATAGGAACACACTGCTCTACAGGGAACACTGGCTTCGTACACAAGGCTCACGTGAAGCCACTCAACGCCAAACCACTGTAAGAGCAATACATTTACAATTTTACATTTGAGCCATTTAGCAGACTATCTTATCCAAAGGGTGGTGGGATACTCTTTGAAGAGGTAGGGTTTCAGGTGCTTTCAGAAGATGGACAGGGACTCTGCCTCCCAAGAGACCAGAGGCGGCAGAACGGAGAGCTCGGGTTGGGATGTACGGTTTGAGCATAGCTTGAAGGTTGGGAGGGGCAGTTCCTCTTGCTGTTCTGTAGGTAAGCACCACGTCATGTAGTGGATACGAGCTTCGACTGGAAGCCAGTGGAGTGTGAGGAGGAGCGGGGTGACATGGGAGAACTTAGGAAGGTTGAACACCTGGCGGGCTGCAGCGTTCTGGATAAGTTTCATAGGTTTAATGGCACTGTAAGCGCTACACATTACAGTATTACAATACCATACCACTGTGAGGGCTATACATAACAGTATTACAATACCAAACTACTGTGAGGGCTATACATAACAGTATTACAATACCAAACCACTGTGAGGGCTATACATAACAGTATTACAATACCATACCACTGTGAGGACTATACATTACAGTATTACAATACCAAACCACTGTAAGCACTATACATTACAGTATTACAATACCATACCACTGTGAGGACTATACATTACAGTATTACAATACCAGATCACTGTGAGGACTGTACATTACAGTATTACAATACCAAATCACTCTGAGGACTATACATAACAGTATTACAATACCAAATCACTGTGAGGACTATACATAACAGCATTACAATACCAAATCACTGTGAGGACTATACACTACAGTATTACAATACCAAACCTCCGTTAGGACTATACATAACAGCATTACAATACCAAATCACTGTGAGGACTATACATTACAGTATTACAATACCAAACCTCTGTTAGGACTATACATAACAGTATTACAATACCAAACCTCTGTTAGGACTATACATAACAGTATTACAATACCAAACCACTGTGAGGATTATACATTACAGTATTACAATACCAAACCACTGTGAGGGCTATACATAACAGTATTACAATACCAAACCTCCGTTAGGACTATACATAACAGTATTACAATACCAAACCACTGTGAGGACTATACATTACAGTATTACAATACCAAACCACTGTGAGGACTATACATTACAGTATTACAATACCAAACCACTGTGAGGACTATACATTACAGTATTACAATACCAAACCACTGTGAGGGCTATACATAACAGTATTACAATACCAAACCACTGTGAGGGCTATACATAACAGCATTACAATACCAAACCTCTGTTAGGACTATACATAACAGTATTACAATACCAAACCTCTGTTAGGACTATACATAACAGTATTACAATACCAAACCACTGTGAGGGCTATACATAACAGCATTACAATACCAAACCTCTGTTAGGACTATACATAACAGTATTACAATACCAAACCACTGTGAGGGCTATACATAACAGCATTACAATACCAAACCTCTGTTAGGACTATACATAACAGCATTACAATACCAAACCTCTGTTAGGACTATACATAACAGCATTACAATACCAAACCTCCGTTAGGACTATACATAACAGCATTACAATACCAAACCTCTGTTAGGACTACACATAACAGTATTACAATACCAAACCTCTGTTAGGACTGTACATAACAGTATTACAATACCAAACCTCTGTTAGGACTATACATAACAGCAGTACAATACCAAACCTCTGTTAGGACTACACATAACAGTATTACAATACCAAACCTCTGTTAGGACTATACATAACAGCATTACAATACCAAACCTCTGTTAGGACTATACATAACAGCATTACAATACCAAACCTCCGTTAGGACTATACATAACAGCATTACAATACCAAACCTCTGTTAGGACTACACATAACAGTATTACAATACCAAACCTCTGTTAGGACTGTACATAACAGTATTACAATACCAAACCTCTGTTAGGACTATACATAACAGCAGTACAATACCAAACCTCTGTTAGGACTACACATTACAGTATTACAATACCAAACCTCTGTTAGGACTATACATAACAGTATTACAATACCAAACCTCTGTTAGGACTGTACATAACAGTATTACAATACCAAACCTCTGTTAGGACTACACATTACAGTATTACAATACCAAACCTCTGTTAGGACTACACATTACAGTATTACAATACCAAACCACTATTCGCTTACACTGATTTGGTTGTGAACAGTTATTGTGAACACAAATAGGTGTTTGTTCCACAATAATGTGCTCACAAGTTGTTTGTGCACAATCTAATTTACTCAATTTGTATTTTCTTTCAAAAAACATTTTTATTCACCCGTCAACTCTTCTCAGTCTTCTAGGAACAGTTTAGACCGCAGACAATGTGTCACGTTTTCTGTTCACATTTACATGTTCTATCTGTTTATCTGTTGTCAATAGTAGAGGCTTCAGGTGGAGGGATAGAGGGATGGAGGGATGGAGGAATGGAGGTGTAAAGAGATGGATGGTTGGAGAGATGGGCTGGGATGGAGGGATGGAGGGGTGGTTGAGAGCAGAGTCATTTGGGTGATAATGCTTTCTTTGTCTCTCTCCCCCTCCCTCTCTCTGCCCTCTCTCTACTCTCTCACTCTCGCTCTCTCTTCCTCCCTCTCAGAGATGGACAACTTGTGTTTCTGAGTGAGGAGGAGCGTGCGTCTCTTTCCCAGGTTAACCCCTGCAGTACTGAGCCCAGAGACAGTGGCCTGCTAGAGAGACTCTTCTCCTCTGACATCAGTACTGTCTACAGACTAGGTAGGGGGAGGATCACCCGGTCAATACAGTTTAGGGAATTAATGAGTACTGTCAGACTACTGTAGGTAGAGAGCCATTGTGTTTTACTGAGTACTGTCACTGTAGGTAGAGAACCACTGTGTTTTACTGAGTACTGTCAGACTACTGTAGGTAGAGAACCACTGTGTTTTACTGAGTACTGTCAGACTACTGTAGGTAGAGAACCACTGTGTTTTACTGAGTACTGTCACTGTAGATAAAGAACCACTGTGTTTTACTGAGTACTGTCACTGTAGGTAGGGAACCACTGTGTTAGACTGAGTACTGTCAGACTACTGTAGGTAGAGAACCACTGTGTTTTACTGAGTACTGTCAGACTATTGTAGGTAGGGAACCACTGTGTTTTACTGAGTACTGTCAGACTACTGTAGGTAGGGAACCACTGTGTTAGACTGAGTACTGCCAGACTACTGTAGGTAGGGAACCACTGTGTTAGACTGAGTACTGCCAGACTACTGTAGGTAGGGAACCACTATGTTATACTGAGTACTGTCAGACTACTGTAGGTAGGGAACCACTGTGTTTTACTGAGTACTGTCAGACTACTGTAGGTAGAGAACCACTGTGTTAAACTGAGTACTGTCAATCTACTGTAGGAGAGAACCACTGTGTTTTACTGAGTACTGTCAGACTACTGTAGGTAGGGAACCACTGTGTTAAACTGAGTACTGTCAGACTACTGTAGGTAGGGAACCACTGTGTTTTACTGAGTACTGTCAGACTACTGTAGGTAGAGAACCACTGTGTTAAACTGAGTACTGTCAGACTACTGTAGGTAGAGAACCACTGTGTTTTACTGAGTACTGTCAGACTACTGTAGGTAGAGAACCACTGTGTTAAACTGAGTACTGTCAGACTACTGTAGGTAGAGAACCACTGTGTTTTACTGAGTACTGTCACTGTAGATAAAGAACCACTGTGTTTTACTGAGTACTGTCAGACTACTGTAGGTAGAGAACCACTGTGTTTTACTGAGTACTGTCAGACTACTGTAGGTAGAGAACCACTGTGTTAAACTGAGTACTGTCAGACTACTGTAGGTAGGGAACCACTGTGTTTTACTGAGTACTGTCAGACTACTGTAGGTAGAGAACCACTGTGTTTTACTGAGTACTGTCAGACTACTGTAGGTAGAGAACCACTGTGTTTTACTGAGTACTGTCAGACTACTGCAGGTAGGGAACCACTGTGTTTTTCTGAGTACTGTCAGACTACTGTAGGTAGAGAACCACTGTGTTAAACTGAGTACTGTCAATCTACTGTAGGTAGAGAACCACTGTGTTTTACTGAGTACTCTCACTGTAGATAAAGAACCACTGTGTTTTACTGAGTACTGTCAGACTACTGTAGGTAGAGAACCACTGTGTTTTACTGAGTACTGTCAGGCTATTGTAGGTAGGGAACCACTGTGTTTTACTGAGTACTGTCAGACTACTGTAGGTAGAGAACCACTGTGTTAGACTGAGTACTGTCAGACTACTGTAGGTAGAGAACCACTGTGTTAAACTGAGTACTGTCAATCTACTGTAGGTAGAGAACCACTGTGTTTTACTGAGTACTGTCAGGCTATTGTAGGTAGGGAACCACTGTGTTTTACTGAGTACTGTCAGGCTATTGTAGGTAGAGAACCACTGTGTTTTACTGAGTACTGTCAGACTACTGTAGGTAGAGAACCACTGTGTTAGACTGAGTACTGTCAATCTACTGTAGGTAGAGAACCACTGTGTTTTACTGAGTACTGTCAGACTACTGTAGGTAGAGAACCACTGTGTTTTACTGAGTACTGTCAGGCTATTGTAGGTAGGGAACCACTGTGTTTTACTGAGTACTGTCAGACTACTGTAGGTAGAGAACCACTGTGTTAGACTGATTACTGTCAGACTACTGTAGGTAGAGAACCACTGTGTTAAACTGAGTACTGTCAATCTACTGTAGGTAGAGAACTACTGTGTTTTACTGAGTACTGTCAGACTACTGTAGGTAGAGAACCACTGTGTTAAACTGAGTACTGTCAGACTATTGTAGGTAGGGAACCACTGTGTTTTACTGAGTACTGTCAGACTACTGTAGGTAGAGAACCACTGTGTTAAACTGAGTACTGTCAGACTACTGTAGGTAGAGAACCACTGTGTTTTACTGAGTACTGTCAGACTACTGTAGGTAGAGAACCACTGTGTTTTACTGAGTACTGTCAGACTATTGTAGGTAGGGAACCACTGTGTTTTACTGAGTACTGTCAGACTATTGTAGGTAGAGAACCACTGTGTTTGTATGTATGTAAACATTTGTTATTGTGAAAAGGTGGTTAAATATAGGCATGTTTTCTTCCCACAGACAGACTGGATCAGTCTGATTTTACGTACATCAGAAACCAACCTAAACAAGGTTAGTAATACGTTATCTAAATAACAAGGTAGTGTTATGTTTATCATAGTGAAAACGTTGTTTATCAGATTCTTAATACAGCTGAATGGTAGAGTACTGTTTAGAGGCCATTATAAACTGTGTGGTTCCAGCCCTGAATGCTGATTGGCTGACAGCTGTGGTATATCAGACCGTACACCACGGGTGTGACAAAACTGTATTTTTACTGCTCTAATTACGTCGGTAACCAGTTTATAATAGCAATTAGGCTCCTTAGGGGTTTGTGGTTAATGGCCAATATACCACAGCTAAGGGCTGTGTCCAGAAGAACAGCCCTTAGCCGTGGTATATTGGCCATATACCAAACTCCCTCGTGCCTTATTGCTTATATCCTTCTGTCTCAGTCAAAGCCAATAACATTTTCTCCTGACAGCTGTGATGTTTAGGAAACAATAGAGAGAACAGGGAACTCTATACGAAGTCAAACTCTTGACTTTTCTTCCCTGTTTAGGAGTAGAGTAGGAAACTAATAATGTTTAACTTTTTGCATACATGACATTTTACAAGGGATAGAATATTGTATTATTTTGTTGAGAAGGCAGGATACACATTGCTGCACCAAGCTGGACTGCTTGTACAATTTACTTTGACAGCCAAGGATGTTTCATAGCTACATTTCTAATGCAATTCTAATGCAATACATTTCTAATGCAATTCTAATGCAATACATTTCTAATGCAATTCTAATGCAATACATTTCTAAGGCATTGAGTTTCATATGCAGTGTGTCTGAACCCTTACGCTCAGTGTTCATATCTTTCTCTCTCAGAGCATAAGCCCCCCACCAGCACCCGGCAGTCCATCATCTCAGAGAAGAATGACGCTACACTCCCATACCACTCCTCCTACGCATCCCAGAATGCTTTAGGACGTGGAGGTGACGGGGAGCTGCTGTCCTTCAGTCTGGACAACACCTTCAAAGAGATGAACGAGTTCCAGGAAGACCCATACCTTTTCCTGGAGGAAAGGAGCTGGGAGGGCGAGGAGTCGGAGATCTGTGACCCCACCTTGAGCCTGCTCAACATGCATCACTTTCAGGTGAGAGGTCACAGGTTCACTGTTTAGAAATGGAAGGATTTAGACCTTTCTGGTTCATACAGTTCACTTGTGTTTGTTTATTCATTCATTCAAGCACTGTTGATTGGCAATAAAGTACTCTATCCTCTCCTCTCCTCTCCTCTCCTCTCCTCTCCTCTCCTCTCCTCTCCTCTCCTCTCCTCTCCTCTCCTCTCCTCTCCTCTCCTCTCCTCTCCTCTCCTCTCCTCCAGGAGGAGTTCCTGCCCCTGTATGACCTCCACCACTCATTCCTCTGGCTGACGTTCTCAGGGCAGAGTGAGGAGGAGTTACTGGGCCACCTGGAGATTGTCAGGGAGGGGGCCAAGAGATCGGGCATGGCCTGGGCACACCGACGGGCATGCTTCCTACTGGGGAGGCTCTGCGCCAAGAAGCTCAAGTACTCCCAGGTAGGGCAGAAGGGAGGAACACTAGAGTAGGCATACATGGACACAGCACACACACACACACACACACACACACACACGCACGCACGCACGCACGCACGCACGCACGCACGCACGCACGCACGCACACACACACACACACACACACACACACACACACA
Organism: Salvelinus fontinalis; assembly: GCF_029448725.1. Taxonomy (NCBI): domain Eukaryota; kingdom Metazoa; phylum Chordata; class Actinopteri; order Salmoniformes; family Salmonidae; genus Salvelinus; species Salvelinus fontinalis. Next base: position 72,566,576 of record NC_074670.1, read on the forward strand.
CACACACACACACACACACACACACACACACACACACACACACACACACACACACACACACACACATGTACAAACACATACATTTATGCATGCACTCACACACAAAAACACACATGCATAACATGAGCGTGCTCTTAAATGTACTTCAATGTCCTTTTCGCACCCCTTTGTCCCAGGCCCGTGTGTATTACGAGGAAGCCCTTGGAGTCTCTGTCGACGGTTTCTCTGACCTACCTTTCCTCATCGCCCTGTACACCAACCTCACAGCCGTCTACCTCAAACAGAAGATGGCCGACAAGCTGCCCCCGACCCTGGAGAAGGCCAGTGCTCTGCTCCTCTGCCTCCCCAGCCACACCTTCACCTCCCTGGATGAGTTTGAGCTGCTGAAGCTTGTGCTGCGGAGGTCTATGGTGGAAGGGGACAAGCACCTGGAGGCACGGGCTTGCTACCTCACTGCCAGCCTCTTCCTCCTCCTTAGGTTGGTGTTGTCTGTGTTGTCAATGCTCCCAAATGGCATCCAATTCCCTATATAATGCAATACTTTTGACCAGGTCCCATAGTGCTCTGGTCAAAGGTAATGTACTACATAGGGAATAAGGATGCCATTTTGGACACAACCTATGTCCCTTGTTTTTCTATATTTTTAATACACACACTGTATCACTTTTATGTGATTGTTGTATAATTAAAAGTTTGACCTCCCGGGCGGCGCAGTGGTCTGCATCGCAGTGCTAGCTGTGCCACCAGAGACTCTGGGTTCGAGCCCAGGCTCTGTCGCAGCCGGCCGCGACCGGGAGGTCCGTGGGGCGACGCACAGGCCGGTAGGGATATCCTTGTTTCATCGGGCACTAGCGACTCCTGTGGCGGGCCGGGCGCAGAGTGCGCTGACAAGGTTGCTATGTTTATGGTGTATCCTCCGACACATTGGTGTGGCTGGCTTCTGGGTAGGTTGCGCGCTGTGTTAAGAAGCAGTGTGGCTTGGTTGGGTTGTGTTTCGGGAAGACGCATAGCTCTCGACCTTCATCTCTCCCGAGACCGTACGGGAGTTGCAGATATGAGACAAGACACTAACTACTAACAATTGGATACCATGAAAAAGGGGGTAAAAAAAGAAATAAAAGTTTGTTATAAATCAAGAATATAATCATTATTATTATTTCAATAATTAATATAGAAAGATAGATGACGCCCTGCCCTTCGTGGAGCGTCTCCAGTTCCTCACCGTTACCCTGTCTGCTGAGAAGGGACGCCCCATCGCCCCCCTGGACCTCAACTGGCTTCTGTCCCGTCTCTACCACCGTAAATACATGCCCTACCTGGCCCTGGCATCACTCAGCCTGGACACTGGACAGGACCACTCACTACAGGATGCCTTCCACAGGATAGAACTGTTCAGCAGGAACTCGGTAGGCTATGGTTTGTTTGTTAAGCAATCACATGCTAATGTTTCAAAAACAAATGAAATATTACTACACAGTATACAATAGACTGGACCCTGTCTTTCAAAGATAATTAGTAAAAATCCAAATAACTTCACAGATCTTGATTGTAAAGGGTTTAAACACTGTTTCCCATGCTTGTTCAATGAACCATAAACAATGAATGAACATGCACCTGTGGAACGGTCGTTAAGACACTAACACCTTACAGACGGTAGGCAATTAAGGTCACAGTTATGAAAACTTAGGACACTGAAGAGGCCTTTCTACTGACTCTGAAAAACACCAAAAGAAAGATGCCCAGGGTCCCTGCTCATCTGCGTGAACGTGCCTTAGGCATGCTGCAAGGAGGCATGAGAACTCTCAGATGTGGCCAGGGCAATAAATTGCAATGTTCGTAATGTGAGAAGCCTAAGACAGCTCTACAGGGAGACAGGACGGACAGTTGATGGATGATCAACCGCAGTGGCAGACCACGTGTAACAACACCTGCACAGGATCGGTACATCCGAACATCACACCTGTGGGACAGGTACAGGACGGCAACAACAACTGCCTGAGTTACACAAGGAACGCACAATCCCTCCATCAGTGCTCAGACTGTCCGCAATAGGCTGAGAGAGGCTGTACTGAGGGCTTGTAGGCCTGTTGTAAGGCAGGTCCTCACCAGACATCACCGGTAACAACGTCGCCTATGGGCACAAACCCACCGTCACTGGACCAGACAGGACTGGCAAAAAGGGCTCTTCACTGACGAGTCGCGGTTTTGTCTCACCAGGGGTGATGGTCGGATTCGTGTTTATCGTTGAAGGAATGAGCGTTACAAAGAGGCCTGTACTCTGGAGCAGGATCGACTTGGAGGTGAAGGGTCTGTCATGGTCTGGGGCAGTGTGTCACAGCATCATCGGACTGAGCTTGTTGTCATTGCAGAGATCCTCCTCCCTCATGTGGTACCCTTCCTGCAGGCTCATCCTGACATGACCCTCCAGCATGACAATGCCACCAGTTATACTGCTTGTTCTGTGCGTGATTTCCTGCAAGACAGGAATGTCAGTGTTCTGCCATGGCCAGCGAAGAGCCTGGATCTCAATCCCATTGAGCACGTCTGGGACCTGTTGGATCGGAGGGCGAGGGCTAGGGACATTCCCCCCAGAAATTTCCGGGAACTTGCAGGTGCCTTGGTGGAAGAGTGGGGGTAACATCTCACAGCAAGTACTTGCAAATCTGGTGCAGTCCATGAGGAGGAGATGCACTGCAGTACTTAATGCAGCTGGTGGCCATACCTGATACTGACTGTTACTTTTGATTTTGACACCCCCCTTTGTTCAGGACAGTTTATGTCTCAGTTGTTGATTCTTGTTATGTACATACAAATATTTACATATGTTAAGTTTGCTGAAAATAAACGCAGTTGACAGTGAAAGGACGTGTCTTTTTTTTCAGAGTTTTTAATTCTTCAAATGTTTTACATATAAATGTTTCATAGGTGCGTCTGAACCCGCGATGGAAAGAGGGAACGTCTCTTCTCCCAGCCCAGATCGTGGTGTACCTGCAGCAGGCTCTGGCAATTGCGGAGCGGGCTGACGACCTTAAGACCCAGAGAGACCTATGTCTGGGCCTGGCCTGTGTTTACCAGCAACACGGGGCCCTGGAGAAGGCCCTGCCCTGTGCCCAGCAGGCTGTACAGACCGGGGGAGGTATCAACGAGGAGGAGGGGTTTGAGGCGTCAGTACTGCTGGGATGGCTGTTAGTCCTGACGGGACAGCCTGAGAGGGCAAAGAAAACCTTGCAGCCACTATTACAGTCACTACAGGTAATTACAGTCACTACTTGTAACTACAGTCTCTACAGGTAACTAAAATCACTACATGTAAGTACAGTCTCTACCGGCAACTACAGTCTCTCTGGTAATTACAGTCTCTACAGGTACCTACAGTCTCTCTGGTAACTACAGTCATAACAGGTAACTAAAATCACTACAGGTAACTATACTCTCTACAGGTAACTACAGTCTCTCTGGTAACTACAGTCTCTCTGGTAACTACTGTCTCTACAGGTAACTACAGTCTCTCTGGTAACTATAGTCTCTCTGGTAACTATTGTCTCTACTGGTAACTACAGTCTCTCTGGTAACTACAGTCTCTCTGGTAACTACTGTCTCTACTGGTAACTACAGTCTCTCTGGTAACTACAGTCTCTCTGGTAACTACTGTCACTACAGGTAACTACAGTCTCTACAGGTAACTACAGTCTCTACAGGTAACTACTGTCACTACAGGTAACTACAGTCTCTACAGGTAACTACAGTCACTACAGGTAACTACAGTCTCTACAGGTAACTACTGTCACTACAGGTAACTACAGTCTCTACAGGTAACTACAGTCACTACAGGTAACTACAGTCTCTTCAGGTAACTACAGTCTCTTCAGGTAACTACTGTCACTACAGGTAACTACAGTCTCTACAGGTAACTACAGTCTCTACAGGTAACATTATCATTATCTCTACAATATTATGAGTATCATCATCACAACCAACATTGACCTCTAGTCTCTACCCACTACGTTTAGCTCTGAAAGAACTGGTCAGATGGAACAGGGTAGTAGCTCCGCCTTGCCACATGCTCGTGGACTTGTAAAGATCTTGTAATCAATGAAATCAATCAAACCTCTATCTCCTTTCTTTCCTTGCAGGGAACCGACAGCCCGACCCAGAGGGGAGTGATCCACAACCTGCTGGCTCTGTGTCTGCGGCAGCAGGGTGGCATCCCCGAGGCCGGCAGCCACCTCCACCACGCCCTCACCATCTCCAGGGAGAGTGGCAACCAGAGGAACCAGGCCCTGGCCCTCGCCAACCTGGGCTGCCTGGCACTGGGCGTGGGGGCACCCACACTGGCAGAACGATTCCTATTCAGGTCAGCAAGGAGGGAGGGTGTGTGGGGCTGAGGGGGCAGTGGGTCAGAAGTGTGTGTGTGTGTGTGTGTGTGTGTGTGTGTGTGTGTGTGTGTGTGTGTGTGTGTGTGTGTGTGTGTGTGTGTGTGTGTGTGTGTGTGTGTGTGTGTGTGTGTGTTGGTGCGTGTGTGTGTGTGTGTGTGTGTGTATACAGTAGGTGACTGCGTACATGCGTGCGTGTTACATTTGTAAAAATATGAATCCTTTCCTGGTCGAGTTAGTTTCTGCATCTCTACATGGTTGTAGCCTGTTAAATGAGAGGGACTGTTTCCTACTGTATGTCCCTCAGGTCTCTGGGGTTGTAGCCTGTTAAATGAGAGGGACTGTTTCCTACTGTATGTCCCTCAGGTCTCTGTGGTTGTAGCCTGTTAAATGAGAGGGACTGTTTCCTACTGTATGTCCCTCAGGTCTCTGTGGTTGTAGCCTGTTAAATGAGAGGGACTGTTTCCTACTGTATGTCCCTCAGGTCTCTGTGGTTGTAGCCTGTTAAATGAGAGGGACTGTTTCCTACTGTATGTCCCTCAGGTCTCTGTGGTTGTAGCCTGTTAAATGAGTGGGATTGTTTCCTACTGTATGTCCCTCAGGTCTCTGTGGTTGTAGCCTGTTAAATGAGAGGGACTGTTTGCTACTGTATGTCCCTCAGGTCTCTGTGGTTGTAGCCTGTTAAATGAGAGGGACTGTTTCCTACTGTATGTCCCTCAGGTCTCTGTGGTTGTAGCCTGTTAAATGAGAGGGACTGTTTCCTACTGTATGTCCCTCAGGTCTCTGTGGTTGTAGCCTGTTAAATGAGAAGGACTGTTTCCTACTGTATGTCCCTCAGGTCTCTGTGGTTGTTCCTGGAGATCTGGGAGAGTCCCGTTGACGAGGAGCACGTCCAGACCTACCTATGGTTGGGGCGGAGCTACAAGGACAGGGGGAGGAGCCAGGACGCCAAGCTGTGTTATGAGATGGGCCTCCTCATCTCCCTCCAGGCCAGGAACCTACCCAGTGAGTTACCTTAACCCTAACCCTCCACACCAGGAACCTACCCAGTAAATATCACTGTCAAAACTAACCAGAAACCTAAACCTAACCTTAACGCTAGTTCAACAAAACTACGAAAGATAACAACCAATCACGATCATGTAAATCAAAAGAAGCTACTATCTGAACTTTTGCCTCTGTCTTCTGTCCTCTTCTGTCTCTGTCCTCTGTCCTCTTGTGTGTCTGTCCTCTTGTGTCTTCTGTCCTCTGGTGTCTCTGTCCTCTGGTGTCTCTTGCCTCTGTCATTTTGTGTCTCTGTCCTCTTGTGTCTCTGTCCTCTTGTTTCTATGTCCTCTTGTGTCTCTGTCATCTGGTGTCTCTGTCCCCTTGTGTCGCTGTCCTCTGTCTTCTGTCCTCTTGTGTCTCTGTCCTCTGGTGTCTCTGTCTTCGTGTGTCTCTGTCCTCTGTCCTCTTGTGTCTGTCCTCTTGTGTCTCTGTCCTATTACGTCCTCTGCCCTCTGTGTCCTCTTGTGTCGGTCCTCTGTTATCTTGTGTCTCTGTCCTCTGGTGTCTGTGCTCTGTCATTTTGTGTCTCTGTCCTCTTGTGTCTCTGTCCTCTTGTTTCTCTGTTCTTGTGTGTCTCTGTCATCTGGTGTCTCTGTCTCTTGTGTCTCTGTCCTCTGTCCTCTTGTGTGTCTGTCCTCTTGTGTATCTGTCCTCTGTCTTCTGTCCTCTTGTGTCTCTGTCCTCTTGTGTCTCTGTCCTCTTGTTTCTCTGTTCTTGTGTGTCTCTGTCATCTGGTGTCTATGTCTCTTGTGTCTCTGTCCTCTGTCCTCTTGTGTCTCTGTCCTCTTGTGTCTCTGTCCTCTGTCTTCTGTCCTCTTGTGTCTCTGTCCTCTTGTGTCTCTGTCCTCTTGTGTCTCTGTCCTCTTGTGTCTCTGTCCTCTGTCCTCTTGTGTCTCTGTCCTCTTGTGTCTCTGTCTTATGTCTTCTGTCTTCTGTCTTCTGTCCTCTGTATTCTGTCCTCTGTCCTCTTGTGTCTCTGTCCTCTTGTGTCTGTGTCTTCTGTCCTCTGTATTCTGTCTTCTGTCCTCTTGTGTATCTATCCTCTTATGTCTCTGTCCTATGTCCTCTTGTGTCTATCCTGTGTCCTATTGTGTCTCTGTCCTCTTGTGTCTTTGTCCTCTTGTGTGTGTCTCTCTCTCTCTCTCTCTAGGTCAGATGGTGGTGGCTGAAGTCCTGAGTCGTCACTATGCAGACGTGCTGCTGTATGGACAGAGTATCCTCTACTATGAGCACTGTGTGTCTGTGTCCAGGGACCTGAAGGACAAGAGACTAGAGGGAGAATATCTAGAGATCCTCAGCAGCCTCTACCTCTCCCTCAATACTGAGAAGTATGTTTATATATATGTCTGTCTCTACCTCTCCCTCGATACTGAGAAGTATGTTTATATATCTGTCTGTCTCTACCTCTCCCTCAATACTGAGAAGTAGGTTTATATCTCTGTCTGTCTCTACCTCTCCCTCGATACTGAGAAGTAGGTTTATATATCTGTCTGTCTCTACTTCTCCCTCAATACTGAGAAGTATGTTTATATATATATGTCTGTCTCTACTTCTCCCTCAATACTGAGAAGTAGGTTTATATATCTGTCTGTCTCTACCTCTCCCTCAATACTGAGAAGTAGGTTTATATATCTGTCTGTCTCTACCTCTCCCTCAATACTGAGAAGTAGGTTTATATCTCTGTCTGTCTCTACCTCTCCCTCAATACTGAGAAGTAGGTTTATATATCTGTCTGTCTCTACTTCTCCCTCGATACTGAGAAGTAGGTTTATATATATATGTCTGTCTCTACCTCTCCCTCAATACTGAGAAGTATGTTTATATATATATGTCTGTCTCTACTTCTCCCTCAATACTGAGAAGTAGGTTTATATATCTGTCTGTCTCTACTTCTCCCTCAATACTGAGAAGTATGTTTATATATATCTGTCTGTCTCTACCTCTCCCTCAATACTGAGAAGTAGGTTTATATATCTGTCTGTCTCTACCTCTCCCTCAATACTGAGAAGTATGTTTATATATATATGTCTGTCTCTACTTCTCCCTCAATACTGAGAAGTATGTTTATATATCTGTCTGTCTCTACCTCTCCCTCAATACTGAGAAGTATGTTTATATATATATGTCTGTCTCTACTTCTCCCTCAATACTGAGAAGTAGGTTTATATATCTGTCTGTCTCTACCTCTCCCTCAATACTGAGAAGTATGTTTATATATCTGTCTGTCTCTACCTCTCCCTCAATACTGAGAAGTAGGTTTATATATCTGTCTGTCTCTACCTCTCCCTCAATACTGAGAAGTATGTTTATATATATATGTCTGTCTCTACCTCTCCCTCAATACTGAGAAGTAGGTTTATATATATGTCTGTCTCTACCTCTCCCTCAATACTGAGAAGTAGGTTTATATATATGTCTGTCTCTACCTCTCCCTCAATACTGAGAAGTAGGTTTATATATATGTCTGTCTCTACCTCTCCCTCAATACTGAGAAGTATGTTTATATATCTGTCTGTCTCTACCTCTCCCTCAATACTGAGAAGTATGTTTATATATATATGTCTGTCTCTACTTCTCCCTCAATACTGAGAAGTAGGTTTATATATCTGTCTGTCTCTACCTCTCCCTCAATACTGAGAAGTATGTTTATATATATATGTCTGTCTCTACTTCTCCCTCAATACTGAGAAGTAGGTTTATATATCTGTCTGTCTCTACCTCTCCCTCAATACTGAGAAGTAGGTTTATATATCTGTCTGTCTCTACCTCTCCCTCAATACTGAGAAGTAGGTTTATATATCTGTCTGTCTCTACCTCTCCCTCAATACTGAGAAGTAGGTTTATATATCTGTCTGTCTCTACCTCTCCCTCAATACTGAGAAGTAGGTTTATATATCTGTCTGTCTCTACCTCTCCCTCAATACTGAGAAGTAGGTTTATATATCTGTCTGTCTCTACCTCTCCCTCAATACTGAGAAGTATGTTTATATATATATGTCTGTCTCTACTTCTCCCTCAATACTGAGAAGTAGGTTTATATATCTGTCTGTCTCTACCTCTCCCTCAATACTGAGAAGTAGGTTTATATATCTGTCTGTCTCTACCTCTCCCTCAATACTGAGAAGTATGTTTATATATATATGTCTGTCTCTACTTCTCCCTCAATACTGAGAAGTAGGTTTATATATCTGTCTGTCTCTACCTCTCCCTCAATACTGAGAAGTATGTTTATATATATATGTCTGTCTCTACTTCTCCCTCAATACTGAGAAGTAGGTTTATATATCTGTCTGTCTCTACCTCTCCCTCAATACTGAGAAGTAGGTTTATATCTCTGTCTGTCTCTACCTCTCCCTCAATATATCTTTATATATATCTGTCTAAATTTCGATCTCTCTCTCTGTCTTTCACTCTCTCTATCTCCCTCTCTCTGTCCCTATCAACACTGCAAAATAACTGCTTTTGAGTGAATTTCTGTTTTGCTATTCTCAGGTCATTGAGGAAGTCACTGAACTACACTAAGCAGAGTCTGAGGATTAATAAAGTTATTAAATTCAAACAGATCATCAAGGAAGTCTCTGGACTACAGTAAGCAGAGTCTACGTATCTCCATCGACCTGGGGAAGAAGGAGGAAGAGTCAGAGACCTGGCTTCAGGTGGGACGCATCTACTACCTCATCCATGAAGACGAACTGGCAGACATGTACCTACAGGTGAGTTCAGAGAGAGAGAGGGGGATGAGAGGGGAGAGAGGGAGAGAGGGAGAGAGAGACAGAGACAGAGACAGAGAGAGAGAGAGAGAGAGAGAGAGAGAGAGAGAGAGAGAGAGAGAGAGAGAGAGAGAGAGAGAGAGAGAGAGAGAGAGAGAGAGAGAGAGAGAGAGAGAGAGAGAGAGAGAGAGAGAGAGAGAGAGAGAGAGAGAGAGAGAGAGAGAGAGAGAGAGAGAGAGAGAGAGAGAGGGGACATCTACTACCTCATCCATGAAGACGAACTGGCGGACATGTACCTACAGGTGAGTTCAGAGAGAGAGAGGGGGATGAGAGGGGAGAGAGGGAGAGAGAGACAGAGAGAGAGAGAGAGAGAGAGAGAGAGAGAGAGGGGGATGAGAGGGGAGAGGGGGAGAGAGAGACAGAGAGAGAGAGAGAGGGGACATCTACTACCTCATCCACAAAGAGGAATTTGCTGACAGGACCCCTCACTGTGGGAGAAGGGGAGGGAGGGAGGACAAGAAGAGCAGGCAAAGAAGAGAGAAAAAGGGAAGTAGATTTGTGTCCCCATGTGTGCCTGCATAAACATTATGGACTGTTATCAGTCAACAACCACAGTGATAACCATCTACTCCCCACACCTGACCTATAATCACACTGGACCAAATCATCATAGCATATTTTATCATATGATGTCACAATCTGTCTCTCTACAAACCTTGTTTATAACATCCTGCATTGCATGACCCAAATGCCAAACAACAAGGTAAGAGTTTAATGAATTATAGGTCCCATATTCTAGTCCTGCTACTTTGACCATACGAGACGCTCCCTCACAGCATTGGATCAACACGGTGATGTATTGATTATGAATCGATTCTGATTGATTGGCAGGCGGCAGTGAAGACAGCCCTGAGGATGAACGACCCACGCTTCGCCATGAGTATCTACGAGGAGGCAGGAGACGTCTTCTTCAAAGGCAACAGGAACAGACTGGCATCACTGCCCTTCTACAGGGTATCATTGAATTGAATAAACTTTATTGGTCACCAGAGAAGGAAGTTAGGTTTTGGAGTGTCCATCTATTCCGTGAGATTGCAGATTGTTCTGACTTATTGATAACATTTATTTCAAAGTTACTTTCTGTATAATAGTTTCAGTTCAATTGGAAATGTACACACATTTCCAATTGTAACTTGTTGACAATTTTTAACCTCTCTAGGGTACGTGGGACGGTAGCGTCTCACCTCGTCAACAGCCAGTGAAACTGCAGGGCGCCAAATTCAAAACAACAGAAATCCCATAATTAAAATTCCTCAAACATACTAGTATTTCACACCATTTTAAAGATACACTTGTTGTAAATCCAGCCACAGTGTCCGATTTCAAAAAAGTTTTACGACAAAAGCACACCAAACGATTATGTTAGGTCAGCACCTAGTCACAGAAAAACACAGCCATTTTTCCAGCCAAAGAGAGGAGTAAAAGAAAGCAGAAATAGAGATAAAATGAATCACTAACCTTTGATGATCTTCATCAGATGACACTCATAGGACTTCATGTTACACAATACATGTATGTTTTGTTCGGTAAAGTTCATATTTATATCCAAATATCTGAGTTTAGGCGGGACGCTACTGTCTCATTTGGCCAAAAGCCAGAGAAAATGCAGAGCGCCAAATTCAAATAGATTACTATAAAAATCTAACTTTCATTAACCTGTCTGGCTCTGGCGTTCCGCTAGCGGAACTCCTCCCACATTCCACTAAAAAGGCAGAGCGCGAAATTCAAAAGATATTTTTTGAAATATTTAACTTTCACACATTAACAAGTCCAATACAGCAAATGAAAGATACACATCTTGTGAATCCAGTCAACATGTCCGATTTTTAAAATGTTTTACAGCGAAAACACCACATATATTTATGTTAGCTCACCACCAAATACAACAAAGGACAGACATTTTTCACAGCGAAGGTAGCATGCACAAAGCCAACCTAACTAACCAAGAACCAACCAAACTAACCAAGAAACAACTTCATCAGATGACAGTCTTATAACATGTTATAATTCCCAATCTGGCCCTCAAACCATCATGGTCACCTAATAATCCCCAGTTTACAATTGGCTCATTCATCCCCCTCCTCACCCCTGTAACTATTCCCCAGGTCGTTGCTGCAAATGAGAACGTGTTCTCAGTCAACTTACCTGGTAAAATAACGGTAAAATAAATAAATAAATAAATAAATACAATAAATCTATGTTTTGTTCGAAAAATGTGCATATTTGAGGTATAAATCAGTTTACATTGCAGCTACCATCACAACTACCGTCACAAATAGGACCGAAGCAGCCAGAGTATTTACAGACACCAACGTCAAATACCTAAATACTCATCATAAAACATTTCTGAAAAATCGATTTGTGTACAGCAAATTAAAGACAAACATCTTGTGAATCCAGACAATATTTCAGATTTTTTAAGTGTTTTACAGCGAAAACACAATATAGCATTATATTAGCTTACTACAATAGCCTAACACACTACCGCATTCATTCGTTAAGGCACATTAGCGATAGCAATAGGCACGTTAACGATAGCGAATAAACCAGCAAAATATATATAATTTTTGACTAACCATGATAAGCTTCATGAGATGACAGTCCTATAACATCAGGTTATACAGACACTTATGTTTTGTTCGAAAATGTGCATATTTAGAGCTGAAATCAGTGGTTATACATTGTGCTAACGTAGCCTCTTTTTCCCACAACGTCCGGATATTTTTCTGACACGTTTTCTGACACACATGTTCTGACCAAATAACTATTCATAAACATAACAAAAAAATACATGTTGTATAGGAAATGATAGATACACAAGTTCTTAATGCAATCGCCGTGTTAGAATTCTAAAAATAACTTCATTACGATATGCAGTTTACGTTATGGCGAGAGCGTACCCAAAACCTGGCCTCAAACTACTAGTTCACATGTACGACAGATATATGAAATAACATCATAAAATGGGTCCTACTTTTGCTGATCTTCCATCAGAATGTTGTACAAGGGGTCCTTTGTCCAGAACAATCGTTGTTTGGTTTTAGAACGGCCTTTTTCCCTCTCGATTTAGCAAGCACACTTGCCAAGTGGCGCGAATCTCTCCATCGTCAACAAACTCAGAGAACGGAACACGGCAAAACTCCCGAAAAAATTTCAATAATCTGATTCAACTATATTGAAAAAACTTACTTTACGATGATATTGTCACATGTATCAAATAAAATCAAAGCCGGAGATATTAGTCGTCCATAACGACAGCTTATCAGAAGGCAAATTCAGGTCCCTTCACGCGCTCTCCAGAAAACAGGAAACTGGTGACACGTCATGCCGAGAGCTATTATTCAACCCCAGATCAAGTTACACACTCCATTTCTCCTCTCACTGCCTGTCGACATCTAGTGGAAGACGTATGAAGTGCATATAAACTAATAAATGTCAAGGACTTTAATAGGCAGGCCCTAGAACAGTGCATCGATTTCAGATTTTCCACTTCCTGTCAGGAAGTTTGCTGCAAAAGGAGTTCTGTTTTACTCACAGATATAATTCAAACGGTTTTAGAAACTAGAGAGTGTTTTCTATCCAATAGTAATAATAATATGCATATTGTAAGAGCAAGAATTGAGTACGAGGCCGTTTAAATTGGGCACGATTTTCCCCCAAAGTGAAAACAGCGCCCTCTGTCCTCAACAGGTTAAATCACACACCAAATTAAAGCTACACTGGTTGTGAATCCAGCCAACATGTCAGAAATCAAATAGGCTTTTCGGCGAAAGCAAACGGTGCTATGATCTGAGGATAGCACCATAGTAAACAAAGAGAGAAGCATATTTCAACCCTGCAGGCGCGACACAAAACGCAGAAATAAAAATATAATTCATGCCTTACCTTTGACGAGCTTCTGTTGTTGGCACTCCAATATGTCCCATAAACATCACAAATGGTCCTTTTGTTCAATTAATTACGTCGATATAGATCCAAAATGTCAATTTATTTGGCGTGTTTGATCCAGAAAAACACTGGTTCTAAATTGTAAAAAGTGACTACAAAATATCTCAAACGTTACCTGTAAACTTTGCCAAAACATTTCAAACTACTTTTGTAATACAACTTTAGATATTGTTTTACGTAAATATTCAATAAAATTGAAGACGGGATGATCTGCGTTCAATACAGGATTAAAACCTGTCTAGGATCAGCGTGGCGCTAGCGGCACACCCCCCCCCCCCCCCACTGAAAAACCAGTGCCGCGAAATTCAAAAAAAATATTTTTTTAAAATATTTAACTTTCACACATTAAAGTCCAATACAGCTAATGAAAGACACAGATCTTGTGAATCCAGTCAACATTTCCGATTTTTAAAATGTTTTACAGGGAAGACACAATATGTAAAGATGTACATCTATTACCTAAAAACACATTAGCATAATCCACCATCTTTTATTTGTCCACCAACACCAGTAGCCATCACCAATTCGGCTAAACTAAGATATTTATAGCCCCTAACCAACAAAAAAACTCATTAGATGACAGTCTGATAACATATTTATGGTATGGGATAGGTTTTGTTAGAAAAAAGTGCATATTTCAGGTAGATGGCATAGTTTACAATTGCACCCACCATCACAAATGGACTAGAATAATTACAATGAGCAACGTGTTTACCTAACTACTAATCATCAAACATTTCGTAAAAATACACAGCATACACGAATCGAAAGACACAGATCCTGTGAATACAGACAATATTTCAGATTTTCTAAGTGTCTTACAGCGAAAACACAATAAATCGTTATATTAGCTTAGCACATAGCAATTAGCAGCCCAGCATTGATTCTAGCCAAAGTGAGCGATAAAAGTCAACATCGCCAAAAGATATTAATTTTTTCACTAACCTTCTCAGAATTCTTCCGATGACACTCCTGTAACATCATATTACACATTCCATATAGAGTTTGATCGCAAATGTTTATATTTAGCCACCAAAATCATGGTTAGACAATGTGAAATGTAGACAAGCTGGAAAAGAAAAAGTCCTTGCGCCACTTAGACAGTGATCTACTCTTATACATAAATACTCATAAACGTGACTAAAAAATATAGGGTGGACAGGGATTGATAGACAATTTAATTCTTAATACAATTGCGTTATTACATTTTTTAATTTATCCTTACTTTTCAATACAGTTTGCGCCAAGCGAAGCTACGTCAAAAAACATGGCGTCCTAAGCCACTAAAATGTTTCGACAGAAACACGATTTATCATAATAAAAATGTCCTACCTTGAGCTGTTCTTCCATCAGTATCTTGGGCAAAGGATCCTTTCTTGGGAGAAATCGTCTTTTGGTGGAAAGCTGTCCTCTTGCCATGTGGAAATGTCAACTGCGTTCGGGATGAACTGAAAAGCGTGCCCAACTTTTCACATCGTTGCAAAAATAAATGTCCCAAAATCGCACTAAACGGATATAAATTGCTATAAAACGCTTTAAATTAACTACCTTATGATGTTTTTAACTCCTATAACGAGTGAAAAGATGACCGGAGAAATATAACAGGCTAAACTAACGCTTGGAACAGGTGCGCGCCGGTGTCCTCTAGGCTCATGACGCAGCTCCCAAAGAATGACTAGCTTCAGGGTTTTTTCATTTGTAGGGCCTGTGAACGCGCAATCGACCCCGTTGGAATCGTCATCACGTAAAGGCATCCAGGGGAAGACGTAAGAAGTGTCCGTATAGTCATAGCAACGACAGTGCCCTTTTAAATGACTTCAGAAGAGTGGCCAACATTTCTCAAATCTGACTCCATGTCAGGGAAATTGCTGTAGAATGGGCTCTGTTCCACTTAGAGACAAAATTTCAACTCCTATAGAAACTATAGACTGTTTTCTATCCAATAATAATAATAATATGCATATTGTACGATCAAGGATTTTGTGGGAAGCCGTTTAAAAAATTAGCCAAATTAGCATAAATAGTCTAAACAGCGCCCCCATCCCCAACAGGTTAAAACAAACTGTAACTAGCTTTCTGGTCACGCGCCTCTAACAAACAGTACACTTCAAGTGACCCTTGTTCAAGATGGCCGTACTTCTTCATTACACAAAGGAAAAAACCTCAACCAATTTCTAAAGACTGTTGACATCCAGTGGAAGCGGTAGGAACTGCAAGAAGATCCCTTAGAAATCTGGATTCCCGAGGAAAACCATTGAAAAGAAAGTGACCTCAGAAAAAAAATATCGGAATGGTTTGTCCTCGGGGTTTTGCCTGCTAAATAAGTTATGTTAAACTCACAGACATGATTCAAACAGTTTTAGAAACTTCAAAGTGTTTTCTATCAACATCTACTAATAATATCGATATCTTATCTTCTGGGGATGAGTAGCTGGCAGTTTCATTTGGGCATGCTTTTCATCCAAAATTCAGAATGCTGCCCCCTACCCTAGAGAAGTTTTTAACAGGCGTGTCTTTATACTCTGGCCTCAGCCTGTTAAAAGCAACACATTATAACACCAGTGGTTCTCTGCTCTTGTTTTAGGATGGCAGTCTCCCTTTTGCTCGGAGTATCCATGACGTCGACTCAGAGTTCAGACTGCTGAGTAAACTGACTGAACTACTGATGACCCAGGAAGAACATGAAGAGGCTCTACAGTACGCCATTCTGGCTGTACAGATCAGCACCAAAACAGGTACTGTAGGAGGGAGGGACAGAATTTACACTTTTATGACCTGAACCGGGATTTGAAGCAGAATCCCTTCGGCTTCCTGCTACTGGTCTGCTTCCTCTTACCAGGACTGCCAATCTTGGTTTGAATCTATTCATTCCATTGGTGTAGATAACCATCCTGCTATGTTATTGTCCTCCAGGTGTGTGTGTGAAGGAGCGCGCAGCGTACCACCGTCTGGCTACAGTGTACTACAGTCTGGAGCAGTATGAGATGACAGAGAACTACTACCTCAAGTCTCTGTCTCTCAGCCCTGCTGTACTGCAGCACCCCCTGGAGGCTAGATACTACACCAAGCTCTACTGCAGGCTGGGGGACCTGACGCTGCACAAACTAAAGGTAAAGGCTCCGGCTCTGGAGGGCAGAAGTACTGCCGATTGTCTTTACTATCGGGTAGTTCATTAACCTGTATAGGCTTTCCAGTTTAATAGCACTTCAGTATGTGAGCGAGAGAGAGACACGGACTCCTGAGTGGTGCAGCGGTCTAAGGCACTGCATCTCAGTGCTAGAGTTGTCAGTACAGACCCACGTTCAATTCCAGGCCGTATCACAACTGGTCGTGATTGGGATTCTCATAAGGCGGCGCACAATTGGCCCAGCGTCGCTAGGTTTTGGCCAGTCAAT
This sequence comes from Salvelinus fontinalis, assembly GCF_029448725.1. Taxonomy (NCBI): domain Eukaryota; kingdom Metazoa; phylum Chordata; class Actinopteri; order Salmoniformes; family Salmonidae; genus Salvelinus; species Salvelinus fontinalis. Next base: position 72,583,109 of record NC_074670.1, read on the forward strand.
GTAAATAAGAATCTGTTCTTAACAGACATGCCTAGTTAGAAATAGTAACAAACCCTTTTACACTATTAATGAATACATTAACTAAAAGGCCAATTATTCCCAACACCTCTGTCCTCCTCCTCTCGCCCCCATCTCTCCATCTCCCCCTTGCCCTCCTCTCCTCCATCTCTCTCCCTCTCCTCCATCTCCCCCCTCCCTCCCTCCTCTCCTCCATCTCTCCCCCGCTGCCCTCCTCTCCTCCATCTCCCACCGCCCTCCTCTCCTCCATCTCCCCCCTCCCTCCCTCCCTCCTCTCCTCCACCCCCCCCCTGCCCTTCTCTCCTCCATCTCCCCCTGCCCTCCTCTCCTCCATCTCCCCCCTCCCTCCCTCCTCTCCTCCACCCCCCCTGCCCTTCTCTCCTCCATCTCCCCCTGCCCTCCTCTCCTCCATCTCCCCCTGCCCTCCTCTCCTCCATCTCCCCCCTGCCCTCCTCTCCTCCATCTCCCCCCTCCCTCCCTCCTCTCCTCCACCCCCCCTGCCCTTCTCTCCTCCATCTCCCCCTGCCCTCCTCTCCTCCATCTCCCCCTGCCCTCCTCTCCTCCATCTCCCCCCTGCCCTCCTCTGCTTCATCCCCCTCCCCTTTTTATCTTCCCCCTGCTTCCCTTCTCTCCTCTCCTCCCACCCCCCTACCTTCCTCTCCCCAGGATGCCTATGACTCGATGGGCTACTTTCAGCTTGCTCAGGCTGCAGCCCTGGAGGACCGTGCCAACCCACAGGCACTGTATGTGGTCTACATGAAGCTGGCAGAGATCCATGCCAACCACATGCCAGACCCACTGCTCTGCCAGGCTTACAGAGACAGGGCACAGAGCCTGAGGAGGGAACTCTCTGGGCTGGGAGAGACGGATGGGAGGGGAGCAGTGATGGAGGGGAGGGGACGAGAGAGGGAGGGGAGGGGAGGAGAGATGGAGGGGAGGGGAGGAGATACAGAGGGGAGGGGAGGAGAGACAGAGGAGAGGGGAGGAGAGACGGAGGGGAGGGGAGGAGAGATGGAGGAGAGGGGAGGAGAGACGGAGGAGAGGGGAGGAGAGATATGATACAGACCTGGAGACGAGTAACACAGACATGAAGGAGATCTAGCCAGAGACTAGATGTAGTGAGTCTGCAGATACTATCCAGAAAGAGGCTATTGACATGGACAGTGCATAGAGCCTGAGGTTGGAGCCTGCTGGGCTATGGGATATGGACGGTTTGGGAGACATGGAGAGGGGAGAGAGAGAGACAGGACACCCCAAGAAACACAGAGAGACAGCATAGAGTCACAGAAAAGAGAGCAATAGAGACTGAGACTGGATGTGGTGACTCTATCAACGCAGAAGCTAACTCCAAATATGCTAACTGTAAGGATAGCAGACAGATCAATGCAGATAGCCATGAAACATATTCTGATGTGTTTTAAGGAGACCGAGACACCAGTCACTCAAATCCAGACAAGATCCTCCCAGAGGCTACTCACACAGACCAAGACACTGACAGTACAGACACAAGCCCTTGTCAAGCAGACGTTGAACACACACACAATGACTTTACAACAACAAGCAGTGTATTTGTAGACACTACAATAGCAGAGGAAACTGACAGTACAGACAGAAAACCTTGTGACCCTAACACCACAGAGACTATGCCAACAGACACATCAAACATAGCGACTCAACGAGCACAGACACTGATACAGACACACCCTACAAAGACAGCCCCACAGACAGCAGTCACACAGACACAGATCCTCTCCAAGACAGACACAGAGGTAACCCATGGAGACAGTCCTACAGACACAGGTACAGACACTGATGTCGATTGTCCAGACAGTAACGCTATAAAGACAGACAGACATCGTTCCGTCACAGACTAACCAGGATGATGATAGAGCTGTTCACACCCTCACAGATACTCTCCATGAAGATAACATCACTCCTACAGTTATTTAGACAGACAAAGATGTCGGCCATCTTTACTATGTCTAGCAAGGACAGTGTTTTTTCTCATTAATATTGTCTGTGTGTAATTATGAAGAGCAAGTTTTCGATAGTTTACATACTCTGTATATTACAGAGGTTTATAAAGCTTTGTAAATATGTCGTTTTTATAACTGAATTAAAGTTATGTATGACTAGATCGTTGTGTTTGTTTTGGTGTTATTCAGTTGTAAGGATTTGTCAACCAACCCTAACATACAGTTTAAACTTAGGTTAGAGTTTCTAAATAACAAACAGATCATTTAGTCAATATTTCTAAATGTAACACATTTTTATTTCACCTTTATTTAACCAGGTAGAACAGTTCTCAATTACATCTGTGACCTGCCCAAGATAAAGCAAAGCAGTGTGACAAACACAGAGTTACACATAGGATAAATAAACTTACAGTCAATAACACAATAGAAAAATGTATGTACAGCGTGTGCAAATGTAGTGAGATTAGGGAGGTAAGGCGATAAATAGGCCATAGTGGCAAAATAATTACAATTTAGCATTAACACTGGAGTGATAGATGTACAGATGATGATGTGCAAGTAGAGATACTGGGGTGCAAAATAGCAAAAAAATTAATAACAATATGGGGATGAGGTAGTTGGGTGTGCTATTTACAGATGGGCTGTGTACAGGTACAGTGATCGGTAAGCTGCTTTGACAGCTGATGCTTAAAGTTAGATAGGGAGAAATAAGACTCCAGCTTTAGTGATTTTTGCAATTCGTTCCAGTCATTAGCAGCAGAGAACTGGAAGGAAGGCGGCCAAAGGAAGTGTTGGCTTTGGGGATGACCTGTGAAATATACCTGCTGGAGCGCATGCTACGGGTGGGTGTTGCTATGGGGACCAGTGAGCTGAGATAAGGCGGGGCTTTACCTAGCAAAGACTATAGATGATCTGGAGCCAGTGGGTTTGGTGACGAATATGTAGCGAGGGCCAGCACACAAGAGCATACAGGTAGCAGTGGTAAGTAGTATATGGGGCTTTGGTGACAAAACGGATGGCACTGTGATAGACTGCATCCAATTTTCTGAGTAGAGTGTTGGAGGCTATTTTGTAAATTACATCGCCGAAGTCAAGGATTGGTAGGATAGTCAGTTTTACGAGGGTATGTTTGGCAGCATGAGTGAAGGAGGCTTTGTTGTGAAATGGGAAGCCGATTCTAGATTTAATTTAGGATTGGAGATGCTTAATGTGAGTCGAAGGAGAGTTTACAGTTTAACCAGACACCTAGGTATTTGTAGTTATCCACATATTCTAAGTTAGGATTGTCCAGAGTAGTGATGCTAGTTGGGCGGGCGGATGTGGGCAGTGATCGGTTGAAGAGCATGCATTTAGTTTTACTAGCACTTAAGAGCAGTTGGAGGCCACGGAAGGAGTGTTGTATGGCATTGAAGCTCGTTTGGAGAAGGTCCAGATGTATACAGAACAAATAGTTAGTATACCACTGGCCAATACATAATACACTTCAACATATCAGGCCATAACATCACATTTACATTTACATTTAAGGGAGGAAACAGAAACACAGAAACATTAAGTGATTTAAGACATTAGGAAAATACCCCCCGTTTTTTCAATGGAACATTCCAATTACTGGGCAGGCACACCTGCTTGATAGTGTTGCTCTGATAATTCCACAAACAATCCACAGTGGTGCAAGCAGTCAGTGATCATTTGTAACTTTAAACCCTAAAAACCAATGGGTGAATTGTAACCAACAGGCAGACTTAAGGCCAGCTGTAGGTTAGTACGGTATGTCTTAGAGTAGTACTGACTGGAGATGACATGCACCAGTGTGTTAAAACATACTTGCTAGCTACCAAAATGGAAAAGACCAGCAGATCAGTTGATCTCCTGTTGTTACCGGGTCAAACGAGTTCGATAGCAGGCAGCTGTGTTGTCTCTTCTTAAGGCACCAATGAAATATCGACCTATCAGGACCATTGAAAATAACAAGGCTGGTAATTAATCCAAATTATTTATTGTAAGAATATAGACCCAATGAATTGTAAGAAACGGGAGTATAGTATAGTACAGTACAATATAGTTTCGTAGAGTAGAGAACAGTATAGTTCAGTTCACTACAGTACTATAGTTCAGTACAGGTGCCTTTCCTCCACCTGCTTATTGC
>NC_074670.1:72592251-72702251 GCF_029448725.1 Salvelinus fontinalis
TGAAATTTATGTTCCTTTTGATTGCATAGAATGCCCTTCTTGCCTTGTCTCTCAGATCGTTCACAGCTTTGTGGAAGTTACCTGCGGTGCTGATGTTTAGGCCGAGGTATGTATAGTTTTTTGTGTGCTCTAGGGCAACGGTGTCTAGATGGAATTTGTGGTCCTGGCGACTGGACCTTTTTTGGAACACCATTATTTTGGGCTTACTGAGATTTACTGTCAGGGCCCAGGTCTGACAGAATCTGTGCAGAAGATCTAGGTGCTGCTGTAGGCCCTCCTTGGTTGGTGACAGAAGCACCAGATCATCAGCAAACAGTAGACATTTGACTTCGGATTCTAGTAGGGTGAGACCGGGTGCTGCAGACTGTTCTAGTGCCCGCGCCAATTCGTTGATATATATGTTGAAGAGGGTGGGGCTTAAGCTGCATCCCTGTCTCACCCCACGACCCTGTGTGAAGAAATGTGTGTGTTTTTTGCCAATTTTAACCGCACATTTGTTGTTTGTGTACATGGATTTTATAATGTTGTATGTTTTACCCCCAACACCACTTTCCATCAATTTGTATAGCAGACCCTCATGCCAAATTGAGTCAAAGGCTTTTTTGAAATCAACAAAGCATGAGAAGACTTTGCCTTTGTTTTGGTTTGTTTGGTTGTCAATTAGGGTGTGTAGGGTGAATACATGGTCTGTTGTACGGTAATTTGGTAAAAAGCCAATTTGACATTTGCTCAGTACATTGTATTCATTGAGGAAATGTACGAGTCTGCTGTTAATGATAATGCAGAGTATTTTACCAAGGTTACTGTTGACGCATATTCCACGGAAGTTATTGGGGTCAAATTTGTCTCCACTTTTGTGGATTGGGGTGATCAGTCCTTGGTTCCAAATATTGGGGAAGATGCCAGAGCTAAGGACGATGTTAAAGAGTTTTAATATAGCCAATTGGAATTTGTTGTTTGTATATTTGATCATTTCATTAAGGATACCATCAACACCACAGGCCTTTTTGGGTTGGAGGGTTTTTATTTTGTCCTGTAACTCATTCAAGGTAATTGGAGAATCCAGTGGGTTCTGGTAGTTTTTAATAGTTGATTCTAGGATTTGTATTTGATCATGTATATGTTTTTGCTCTTTATTCTTTGTTATAGAGCCAAAAAGATTGGAGAAGTGGTTTACCCATACATCTCCATTTTGGATAGATAATTCTTCGTGTTGTTGTTTGTTTAGTGTTTTCCAATTTTCCCAGTATTGGTTAGAGTCTATGGATTCTTCAATTACATTGAGCTGATTTCTGACATGCTGTTCCTTCTTTTTCCGTAGTGTATTTCTGTATTGTTTTAGTGATTCACCATAGTGAAGGCGTAGACTCAGGTTTTCCGGGTCTCTATATTTTTGGTTGGACAGGTTTCTCAATTTATTTCTTAGATTTTTGCATTCTTCATCAAACCATTTGTCATTGTTGTTCATTTTCTTCGGTTTTCTATTTGAGATTTTTAGATTTGATAGGGAAGCTGAGAGGTCAAATATACTGTTAAGATTTTCTACTGCCAAGTTTACACCTTCACTATTGCAGTGGAACGTTTTACCCAGGAAGTTGTCTAAAAGGGATTGGATTTGCTGTTGCCTAATTGTTTTTTGGTAGGTTTCCAAACTGCATTCCTTCCATCTATAGCATTTCTTAATGTTACTCAGTTCCTTTGGCTTTGATGCCTCATGATTGAGTATTGCTCTGTTCAAGTAGACTGTAATTTTGCTGTGATCTGATAGGGGTGTCAGTGGGCTGACTGTGAACGCTCTGAGAGACTCTGGGTTGAGGTCAGTGATAAAGTAGTCTACAGTGCTACTGCCAAGGGATGAGCTATAGGTGTACCTACCATAGGAGTCCCCTCGAAGCCTACCATTGACTATGTACATACCCAGCGTGCGACAGAGCTGCAGGAGTTGTGACCCGTTTTTGTTGGTTATGTTGTCATAGTTATGCCTAGGGGGGCATATGGGGGAGGGAATGCTGTCACCTGCAGGCAGGTGTTTGTCCCCCTGTGTGCTGAGGGCGTCAGGTTCGTGTCCAGTTCTGGCATTTAGGTCACCACAGACTAATACATGTCCCTGGGCCTGGAAATGATTGATTTCCCCCTCCAGGATGGAGAAGCTGTCTTCATTAAAATATGGTGATTCTAGTGGGGGGATATAGGTAGCACACAGGAGGACATTTTTCTCTGTTAAGATAATTTCCTTTTGAATTTCTAGCCAAATGTAAAATGTTCCTGTTTTGATTAATTTAATGGAGTGAGTTAGGTCTGCTCTATACCAAATTAGCATTCCCCCTGAGTCCCTTCCCTGTTTCACACCTGGTAGTTTGGTGGATGGGACTACCAGCTCTCTGTAACCTAGAGGGCAACCAGTGAGTCCGTCTCCTCTATACCAGGTTTCTTGCAGGATGACAATGTCTGCATTACCGATTTCTTTGGTGAAGTCCGGGTTCTTGCTCTTTAGGCCAAAGGCAGATGACCTCAGGTTTGGATATTCCAGGATGATATAGTGAAGGCTTTTTGTTCCATAAAGTGTCCAATGTTGTTGGTCATGGTTTGGCCTCAGGCCAGTAAGTGTGAGCAGAGCCTGCTGAGCATCTGGTACATGCCGTTGGCTTGTCTCTCTCTCTCTCTCTCTTCCTCTGTCTCTCTTCCTCTGTCTCTGTTTCTCTCTGTCTCTCTGTCTCTCTGTCTCTCTGTATCTCTGTCTCTCTGTCTCTCTGTCTCTCTGTCTCTCTGTCTCTCTGTCTCTCTGTCTCTCTGTCTCTCTGTCTCTCTGTCTCTCTGTCTCTCTGTCTCTGTTTCTGACTCTCTCTCTCTCACTCTCTGTTTCTCTCTTTCTCTCTCTCTCACTCTCTGTTTCTCTCTCTCTCTCTTCCTCTGTCTCTGTTTCTGTCTCTCTCTCACACACACATTTGCGTGTTGTTGTGGTAATCTGCATTCAACAGACTTGACTGGAGACTATACGACATGCCAAACATTGTTTGCATACGTGACTGTCATGCAGAGCTGACTGCCTCCCAAATGGAACCCAATTCCCTATAAAGTGTGCTAACCTGGTCAAAATGAGTGCACTATATAGGGAATAGGGTGCCATTTGGGATGCAAGCTCTCTTCCCCGAATGCAGGCTCTCTTCCCCGGAGGCAGGCTCTCTTCCCCGGAGGCAGGCTCTCTTCCCCGGAGGCAGGCTCTCTTCCCCGGAGGCAGGCTCTCTTCCCCGGAGGCAGGCTCTCTTCCCCGGAGGCAGGCTCTCTTCCCCGGAGGCAGGCTCTCTTCCCCGGAGGCAGGCTCTCTTCCCCGGAGGCAGGCTCTCTTCCCCGGAGGCAGACTCTCTTCCCCGGAGGCAGACTCTCTTCCCCGGAGGCAGACTCTCTTCCCCGGAGGCAGACTCTCTTCCCCGGAGGCAGACTCTCTTCCCCGGAGGCAGACTCTCTTCCCCGGAGGCAGACTCTCTTCAAATTAAGTTTGGAATTGTTTTCCCTTTTGTAGTGTTCTCAGGGGAGACGTTTGTTCATTGAACATTGTTCTGACTGACTTCATGTCTTTTACTAGATGTCGTTGACATTGTCATCCCCATATCAACTAGATGCTTAGGTGCTTTACATGAGGTGATACCAGGACAAAGAAACCCAGATACACTAAAGGAACAGGAGTTATGATACTGTATGTGACCTCTCTCTTTTCTATCGTAGAACTTTTGGACTGCTGCCTTGTGTCATCCATGTTTAGTAAACAGTTCCTTTGAGCCTGCAGTACTCCCTGTTTTAGGAGACGTGAGGAGACGCGTGGCGCATGAGTGGGCTTTTTTTGTTTCAGTGAAAATAACAGATTTCACACACACTCTATGTTGTTGATATCTGCCAACTCTGAACAACAGCATCTAAACAGTATGTCGGTGATGTGTGCTGGACATGAGTGGGCTGTTTCATCTCTCTACACTCTCTCTCTGTTCTTCTCTCCCCGTCTCTCTTTCCTTCTCTCTATCTCTCTGTTCTTCTCTCTCTCTCTCTCTCTTTCCTTCTCTCTCTATCTCTCTCTCTCTCTCTGTCCTTCTCTCACCCTCCCTCTTTCCTTCTCCCCCTCTCTCTTTCCTTCTCTCTCTCTCTCTCTCTCTGTCCTTCTCTCCCCCTCTCGTTTTCCTTCTCTCTCTCTCTCTCTCTCTCTGTCTGTCCTTCTCTCCCCCTCTCTCTTTCCTTCTCTCTCTCTCTTTCTTTCTCTCTCTCTCTGTCTGTCCTTCTCTCACCCTCTCTCTTTCCTTCTCCCCCCCTCTCTCGCTCTGTCCTCTCTCCCCTCTCTCTCTGCCCCCCCCTCTCTCCCTTGCTCCTTTTTTCTCTACCCTCTCACTCTCTTTCGTTGTGCTGATACTGTGTAAGCAGTGGGTTGTGTGAGTGACAGCAGACTGGATGAGTTGTGGACACTGTAGTGGTTAGTGGAATAGTGATAGACTGGTGCCTCCGTACTCTTTCTCTACATACAATGCAAACACACTGTCACGAACCGGCTCGAAGTCCGTAACAAGAAGGGTGACCATGTGGAGATAAGGAATAACAGAAATATATTTATTAACTGAAGTAACGTAAATACAAGTAACAATGGTGTGTGTAGTTGGTAATCAGTGGGTGGTTGCGTGATTAAATGTGATAATGAGGAGTGTTGAAAAGTGCCAAAGCAAACGAACAAAACGGCCACAAAAAATGCCACAACCAAAATGTAACAGTGTGTCTGCATGGAGAGTCTCCTCAATGAATGGGGAAGAGGTGTATTTAACCCGGGACACATCCGAGCCCAGGTGCTTCCCATGTCGCTGACGACCGTCCCAGCTCTGCCCGCCGACATCCTAATAAGGAAAACAAGAGCAAAGAGAAAGAATACGGCAGACAGAGTGGGAGGGTTGTCACACACACACACACACACACACACACACACACACACACACACACACACACACACACACACACACACACACACACACACACACACACACACACACACACACACACACACAGAGAGTATAGGCCTACCTCTCACTACTTAGCTGGAAGTTTTTTTTTACAGAGGTGTACAACGTCCTGTACTAAAAGACACGCTCCGATACTTTGTCAACTAGAAAGTATATTATGTATACCTCCCGCTTTGGGCTGGATGGGTCAATGTGTAGTTCATATATGCATAATCTATGAGCAAAATTACTGTCTTACCTTAATTAGACATGAAATCCCTAGTTTGAAAGCAACTGCTTTCTGGAAGCTGTGCAGTGCCATTTCCCCTACATTGTTGTCAAAAAAAGAAGAAAGAAACGCCCCTTTTTCAGGTCCCTGTCTTTCAAAGATAATGTGTGTACTGTGTGATGCCTAAGACAGCGCTACAGAGAGACAGGACGGACAGCTGATCGTCCTCGCAGTGGCAGACCTCGTGTAACAACACCTCCACAGGATCGGTACATCCGAACATCACAATTTCAATTTCAAATCTTTAAGTCTATTTTGGGGCCTTTATTTTCCTATTCTCTGCCAGGAGATTCTTAGTGATTGTTACATATTTTCTGGAGTGTGTCCAGTGGCCATTGTTAACCAGATGAACAGCAGATCAATACAGTGGACTCTGTCCCTGCTGGGAAACGGGAACACTGATTTGCATTACCCAAGCTTTTACTACTGGCCTGAGATGTTTAAAATACAACACAAATAAGTAACTCCCAAAAGAAACACTGTCTCAGACGCCACTCCAGAATCTCCCATAAGTGTTCAAGTGGGTTGAGATCTGGATGGCACACACACACACACACACACACACACACACACACACACACACACACACACACACACACACACACACACACACACACACACACACACACACACACACACACACACACACACTTTCAACACACACTTAGGTGTTTCCTTTAGTTTGGCAGTGCTCTGTATGTTCCATTCCGCAAGGTAAAATATAAACTGCCCCCTAGCAGAGGCTGATGCTAAGCAGAAAGCACTAACAATGTTTCATGCTGAATATTTATTTAGTGAAATATCCCTTCTCTCCAAGGGTTTGGTGCTGCAGTAGACACACACACACTCTCCCCCCCTCTCGCTCTCTCTTTTTCTCTCTTAGCTCCTTGTGTGTAATCCCGCTCACACCCTTCTGTCCCTGCGTCCTATCTACGGCACCATATTAGGTTGTTGTTTACTGAAGCATGACAATTCATCTTTGCCTCTCATTTAGATTGCTTTACCTTGTCAGACAATGCTGCGGAGAGTTTGTCCGAACAGCGAAGGGATAAACAGAGTTGAAATTTAACTAGCAGGACTGTTGTTCCATCTGTTGAAATATAACTAACAGGACTGTTGCTCCATCTGTTAAAATATAATTAGCAGGACTGTTGCTCCATCTGTTGAAATATAACTAACAGGACTGTTGCTCCATCTGTTAAAATATAATTAGCAGGACTGTTGCTCCATCTGTTGAAATATAACTAACAGAACTGTTGCTCCATCTGTTGGAATATAACTAGCAGGACTGTTGCTCCATCTGTTGAAATATAACTAGCAGAACTGTCGCTCCATCTGTTAAAATATAACTAGCAGGACTGTCGCTCCATCTGTTAAAATATAACTAGCAGGACTGTTGCTCCATCTATTGGAATATAACTAACAGGACTGTTGCTCCATCTGTTGAAATATAACTAACAGAACTGTTGCTCCATCTGTTGAAATATTACTAGCAGGACTGTTGCTGCATCTGTTGGAATATTACTAACAGAACTGTTGCTCCATCTGTTGAAATATTACTAGCAGGACTGTTGCTCCATCTGTTGAAATATTACTAGCAGGACTGTTGCTCCATCTGTTGAAATATTACTAGCAGGACTGTTGCTCCATCTGTTGAAATATAACTAGCAGGACTGTTGCTTTTCTGTTGAAATATAACTAGCAAGACTGTTGCTGCATCTGTTGGAATATAACTAGCAGGACTGTTGCTCCATCTGTTGAAATATAACTAGCAAGACTGTTGCTCCATCTGTTGAAATATAACTAGCAGGACTGTTGCTCCATCTGTTGGAATATAACTAGCAAGACTGTTGCTCCATCTGTTGAAATATAACTAGCAAGACTGTTGCTCCATCTGTTGAAATATAACTAGCAGGACTGTTGCTCCATCTGTTGAAATATAACTAGCAGGACTGTTGCTCCATCTGTTGGAATATAACTAGCAAGACTGTTGCTCCATCTGTTGGAATATAACTAGCAGGACTGTTGCTCCATCTGTTGGAATATAACTAGCAGGACTGTTGCTCCATCTGTTGGAATATAACTAGCAGGACTGTTGCTCCATCTGTTGAAATATAACTAGCAGGACTGTTGCTCCATCTGTTGGAATATAACTAGCAGGACTGTTGCTCCATCTGTTGAAATATAACTAGCAGGACTGTTGCTCCATCTGTTGGAATATAACTAACAGAACTGTTGCTCCATCTGTTGGAATATAACTAGCAAGTCTGTTGCTCCATCTGTTGAAATATTACTAGCAGGACTGTTGCTCCATCTGTTGAAATATAACTAACAGAACTGTTGCTCCATCTGTTGGAATATAACTAGCAAGTCTGTTGCTCCATCTGTTGAAATATTACTAGCAGGACTGTTGCTCCATCTGTTATAATATAACTAACAGAACTGTTGCTCCATCTGTTGAAATATAACTAACAGGACTGTTGCTCCATCTGTTAAAATATAACTAAAAGGACTGTTGCTCCATCTGTTGGAATATAACTAACAGAACTGTTGCTCCATCTGTTGGAATATAACTAACAGGACTGTTGCTCCATCTGTTGGAATATAACTAGCAGGACTGTTGCTCCATCTGTTGGAAAATTACTAGCAGGACTGTTGCTCCATCTGTTGAAATATAACTAGCAGGACTGTTGCTCCATCTGTTAAAATATAACTAGCAGGACTGTTGCTCTATCTGTTGGAATATAACTAACAGAACTGTTGCTCCATCTGTTGAAATATTACTAGCAGGACTGTTGCTCCATCTGTTGGAATATAACTAACAGAACTGTTGCTCCATCTGTTGAAATATAACTAACAGAACTGTTGCTCCATCTGTTGAAATATAACTAGCAGGACTGTTGCTCCATCTGTTAAAATATAACTAGCAGAACTGTTGCTCCATCTTTTGGAATATAATTAGCAGGACTGTTGCTCCATCTGTTGAAATATAACTAGCAGGACTGTTGCTCCATCTGTTGAAATATAACTAGCAGGACTGTTGCTCCATCTGTTCGAATATAACTAGCAGGACTGTTGCTCCATCTGTTAAAATATAACTAGCAGGACTGTTGCTCCATCTGTTAAAATATAACTAGCAGGACTGTTGCTCCATCTTTTGGAATATAATTAGCAGGACTGTTGCTCCATCTGTTGAAATATAACTAGCAGGACTGTTGCTCCATCTGTTGAAATATAACTAGCAGGACTGTTGCTCCATCTGTTGAAATATAACTAGCAGGACTGTTGCTCCATCTGTTGAAATATAACTAGCAGGACTGTTGCTCCATCTGTTGAAATATAACTAGCAGGACTGTTGCTCCATCTGTTGGAATATAACTAGCAAGACTGTTGCTGCATCTGTTGGAATATAACTAGCAGGACTGTTGCTCCATCTGTTGAAATATAACTAGCAAGACTGTTGCTCCATCTGTTGAAATATAACTAGCAGGACTGTTGCTCCATCTGTTGGAATATAACTAGCAAGACTGTTGCTCCATCTGTTGGAATATAACTAGCAGAACTGTTGCTCCATCTGGAATATAACTAGCAGGACTGTTGCTCCATCTTTTAAAATATAACTAGCAGAATTGTTGCTCCATCTTTTGGAATATAATTAGCAGGACTGTTGCTCCATCTGTTGAAATATAACTAGCAGGACTGTTGCTCCATCTGTTGAAATATAACTAGCAGGACTGTTGCTCCATCTGTTCGAATATAACTAGCAGGACTGTTGCTCCATCTGTTAAAATATAACTAGCAGGACTGTTGCTCCATCTGTTGGAATATAACTAGCCGGACTGTTGCTCCATCTGTTGAAATATAACTAGCAGGACTGTTGCTCCATCTGTTGGAATATAACTAACAGAACTGTTGCTCCATCTGTTGAAATATTACTAGCAGGACTGTTGCTCCATCTGTTGGAATATAACTAACAGAACTGTTGCTCCATCTGTTGAAATATTACTAGCAGGACTGTTGCTCCATCTGTTGGAATATAACTAACAGAACTGTTGCTCCATCTGTTGGAATATAACTTGCAAGTCTGTTGCTCCATCTGTTGAAATATAACTAGCAGGACTGTTGCTCCATCTGTTGGAATATAACTAGCAGGACTGTTGCTCCATCTGTTGAAATATAACTAACAGAACTGTTGCTCCATCTGTTGAAATATAACTAGCAGGACTGTTGCTCCATCTGTTAAAATATAACTAGCAGGGCTGTTGCTCCATCTGTTGAAATATAACTAGCAGGACTGTTGCTCCATCTGTTAAAATATAACTAGCAGGACTGTTGCTCCATCTGTTAAAATATAACTAGCAGGACTGTTGCTCCATCTGTTAAAATATAACTAGCAGGACTGTTGCTCCATCTGTTAAAATATAACTAGCAGGGCTGTTGCTCCATCTGTTGAAATATAACTAGCAGGACTGTTGCTCCATCTGTTGAAATATAACTAGCAGGACTGTTGCTCCATCTGTTGGAATATAACTAGCAGGACTGTTGCTCCATCTGTTGGAATATAACTAGCAGGACTGTTGCTCCATCTGTTGAAATATTACTAGCAGGACTGTTGCTCCATCTGTTGGAATATTACTAGCAGGACTGTTGCTCCATCTGTTGGAATATTACTAGCAGGACTGTTGCTCAATCTGTTGGAATATTACTAGCAGGACTGTTGCTCCATCTGTTGGAATATTACTAGCAGGACTGTTGCTCCATCTGTTGGAATATTACTAGCAGGACTGTTGCTCCATCTGTTGAAATCTTACTAGCAGGACTGTTGCTCCATCTGTTGGAGGCTTGAAACACTCAAAACAAATCATTGTCCAGACTGACTCTGTCATGTAGCTGTATTATGTGATTCTTGTTTGTTGTTTTGCTTTTTCAAGCGGTTTGAGATTATTTCTGATACGAAAAGCACTACAGAAGTTGAATAAATGATTAAAACAACTACTTTGGGATCGGTGTCCCTTCCACGGGATGGTTGAGCTAACGTAGGCTAAAGGGATTAGCATGAGGTTGTAAGTATCAAGAACATTTTCCAGGACATAGACATATCTGATATTTTCAGAAAGCTTAAATTCTTGTTAATCTAACTGCACTGTTCAATTTACAGTAGCTATTACAGTGAAATAATACCATGCTATTGTTTGAGGAGAGTGCACAATTTTGAACATGAAAAGTTATTAATAAACAAATTAGGTGCATTTGGGCAGTCTTGATACAACATTTTGAACAGGAATGCAATGGTTCATCGGATCAGTCTAAAACGTTGCACAAACACTGCTGCCATCTAGTGGCCAGAATCTAAACTACAGCTGGGTTGGAATAATACATTATGGCATTTCTCTTGCATTTCAAATATGATGGTATAAAAAAATGGTTGTTTTTTTCTTTGTATTATCTTTTACCAGATCTATTGTGTTATATTCTCCTACATTCCTTGAACATTTCCAAAAACTTCAAATTGTTTCCTTTCAAATGGTACCAAGAATTTGCATATCCTTGCTTCAGGTCCTGAGCTACATGCAGTTAGATTTGGGCATGTCATTTTAGGCGAAAATTGAAAAAAAGGGGTGGATCCTTAAGAGTAATTCAGTGTTTACTTCCCAGACAGTTATTCATGAAATCAGATGCGTTAGTACTTTGAGTGAACTCTGAGAGATCCCACACACATAACAGAGAACCTCCAGAGAACCTCCATTAGAAGAGATAAGATACACAAAGACAAAGAGGAGATTAAGAGTGAGAGGGACCGGCAGGATCATTGACAATGTGTGGAGCTGAGCTTTTTGACTTTTGAATACTTCAAAAAATCTATCCTTCCTCCCTCTCTTCTCTGGTAGGATATCACTAGTTTCCCAGACACCAGGCCAAGCCTATTCCTGGTCTAAAGAGCACTTTCATCATTTGGATTTATTTGTTATTTTATTTCACCTTTATTTAACCAGGAAGGCCAGTGGAGAACAAGTTCTCATTTACAACTGCTACCTGGCCAAGATAAAGCAAAGCAGTGCGACAAAAACAACAACACAGAGTTACACATAAACAAATGTACAGTCAATAACACAAAACATAAATAACACTTTCAAGAGGGATTCTCCATTAAGTATGACGTAGTATTCCTGGTCTAAAGAGCATTTTCAACTGCGATTCTCCATTAAGCATGCTTTTTAGTCCTGCATCATTCCCATGTCCAGGAAACCGTCCCCAAGGGCCTATGCTGAGTTTGTCCATCCTACCATATTCGTTTTTACTCTCAAGCCATTTCCATGAATCAGAGAGGAGGGACAATTGCTTCTGTTGAGATGTGATGACAGGAGTGTAAAATGAATGTAACTCCTTCATTATTTAACCTGCTGATGAGGACTGCTGACTGCTCATCACTCTCTCTCTGTGTGTGTGTGTCATCACTGATGCTCCTGGCAAGTCAGCAAAGCCTCCATTACCTCCACAGGTCTTCACAACAGGACTTCTAGGACTTCTTTATTTAGTTTATGGCTGGCTTTCTGTTGCACAGAATTTGATAAATTACTTAAGTAAATGTACTTAAGTAACATTTCCAACAGTCCTTTACATCCATTGAGAACTCTTTAAAAATATATATTTGAAATATTTCACTGAAGAAAATCAACAGTCTAAAAGGTTTTGAGGTCTTTTCAATGCTCAATGCTCAAGAGGAGAAATAACGAACATGACGCACTGCTGCTTATGGGACATCTTGAGATGTTTTGACTACAGTACAGTATACCTCATATACTTGAGCTTAAAGCTGTCCAGTGTTTGTGAAGATGTGTCATTGTAATAATCAGCTCTGAGCTCACACACACTAGCAGGCAGAGCTACTGTATACAGAGCAGGAACACTGAGGGTGGGTCACATTAGCAGGCAGAGCTACTGTATACAGAGCAGGAACACTGAGGGTGGGTCACATTAGCAGGCAGAGCTACTGTATACAGAGCAGGAACACTGAGGGTTGGGTCACATTAGCAGGCAGAGCTACTGTATACAGAGCAGGAACACTGAGGGTGGGTCACATTAGCAGGCAGAGCTACTGTATACAGAGCAGGAACACTGAGGGTTGGGTCACATTAGCAGGCAGAGCTACTGTATACAGAGCAGGAACACTGAGGGTGGGTCACATTAGCAGGCAGAGCTACTGTAAACAGAGCAGGAACACTGAGGGTGGGTCACATTAGCAGGCAGAGCTACTGTATAAAGAGCAGGAATACTGATGGTGGGTCACATTAGCAGGCAGAGCTACTGTATACAGAGCAGGAACACTGAGGGTGGGTCACATTAGCAGGCAGAGCTACTGTATAAAGAGCAGGAACACTGAGGGTGGGTCACATTAGCAGGCAGAGCTACTGTATACAGAGCAGGAACACTGAGGGTGGGTCACATTAGCAGGCAGAGCTACTGTATACAGAGCAGGAACACTGAGGGTTGGGTCACATTAGCAGGCAGAGCTATTGCAAACAGAGCAGGAACACTGAGGGTGGGTCACATTAGCAGGCAGAGCTACTGTTTACAGAGCAGGAACACTGAGGGTGGGTCACATTAGCAGGCAGAGCTATTGTATACAGAGCAGGAACACTGAGGCTGGGTCACATTCACAGCTGGAACACACAGACACACACACACAATGGGGTGTCATGCACCCCAAAAATCTGAGGGGGCACATAGTAAGCAAGGATGGCTGGTCCCCTTCGGAAAAATTGGACAATTTAGAATTTTGTCAAACACCTGAAAAAGCTTTTTCCTAGAGCCATAATCAAAATATGTTTTATTGTTTTGCATATCTAAGCATACTCTTGAGTTGTCTGTATCCTCCTGACTGGTGGTTATTTATTTACAACAGAAGTGCTAGGACTTATCTCTTTAGTTTATGGATTGCTTTCTGTTTCACGGAATTTTAGATGAAAGCCATGTCTTCTCTGCATCTCTGCTAAAATCTGGATAACCGAGTAAAAGGAATGTGAGTCTTATTCAGGTATTTAGTAATTGCTTCAATTTCATTTTTTTCTTTGATTTTTTTCCCTTCTTCTCCCCAATTCCGCAGTATCCAATTGGTAGTTAAAGTCTTGTCTCATCGCTGCAACTCCCGTATGGACTCGGGAGAGGCAAAGGCAGAGAGCCGTGTGTCCTCCGAAACACAACCCAACCAAGCCGCACTGTTTCTTGACACAGTAAATACTTAACCCGGAAGCCAGCCGCACAATGTGTCGGAGGAAACACTGTGCACCTGGCGACCGTGTCAACGTGCACTGCGCCCGGCCTGCCACAGGAGTCACTAGTGCACGACGGGACATGGACATCCCAGTCGCCCAAACCATGTGCGCTGCCCCATGGGTCTCCCGGACAGCTGCAACAGAGCCTGGAAACCCAGAATCTCTAGTGGCACAGCTAGCACTGCGATGCAGTGCCTTAGACCACTGTGCCACTCGGGAGGCAGTGCTTGCTTTTCTAAAGTCTACCAATCTTGCAAGCAGGAATGCCAGCTAAGATAGTTAGACAAGCTAGCTACTCTAACTTGATTGAAAGCCTGAAATGACTTCTTGGTAGCTAGGTAGCTACATGTATGAGGGTGGAAGATCGGGAACATAATTTACATAAATATTCATACCCCAGAGTCAGGACTTTGTAGAAGCACCTTTGGAAGTGATTACAGTTTTGAGTCTCTAAGAGCTTTCCACACCACGATCGTGCAACATTTGCCCATTACTATTTCAAAAGTCTTCAAGCTCTGTCAAATTGGTTGGTGATCATTGCTAGACAACCATTTTCAGTTCTTGCCATAGATTTTCAAGTAGATTTAAGTCAAAACTGTAACTTGGCCATTCACTCTCTATTTGGTAAGCAACTCCAGTGTTTTAGGTTATCGTCCTGCTGTAAGGTGAATTAATCTCCTAGTGTCTGGTAGAAAGCAGACTGAACCAGGTTTTTCTCTAGGATTTTGCCTGTGCTTAGCACCATTCCATTTATTTTTAAATCCTGAAAAACTCCCCAATCCTTAATGATTACCAGCATACCCATTGCATGCTGCAGCCACCACTATGCTTGAACATATGGAGTGGTACTCAGTAATGTGGGGAGGCAGGTAGCCTAGTTGTTAGAGCGTTGGCCCAATAACTGAAAGATTTCTGGATCGAATCCCCGAGCTGACAAGGTAAAAATATTTCACTCTACCCCTGAAGAAGGGGCAGTTCCCCGGCAGGGGAACTATCCAGTAGGCCGTCATTGCAAATATATATATATTTTTTTAAATGTTCTTAACTGTTGAAAATGTTTGTTTTGCTCCTTGAAATGAATTACATTTCTGTCCATTTACCTATAGCCAGCCAGAGAGATACACCGGTATGTGTTGGCTGCTGAGAATGAAACCAGAAATACAGTCAAAGTGCATAATGTGGCATGACTATACTGCACACACATACGGCCTACTTTACATATTAGCTTCCACCGACTAGCCTGTGACATGACTAATGGGTTAATTAAGTTATAAGAAATGAAACTTGCAGTGTGTGGAAATCCCAGACGAAGCATCGTGGGACAGGGACACAGTGGGTTGACCTGGAGGACAGTACAGTATTAAAGTATCTGTTTGACGAGATGGTTCGTAACATACTCTATGTGTTTTGGCTCCAGAGTCAAAATGCGGTCTGTTGTTATAACCTTGGGTTTTGGTGGAGGTCCTGGCCTGGCGAGGTCACAGCATGGGAGGGTAGTTAAGCACACACAAGTAAGCACACACACAAACTCACAGAAAATTGTGCACACACACCCACAGACACACTGGTCAGGACTCTGGAAGGGCAGTGAGTGAGGACAGTTGACAGAGTGGTGCCTGGTTGTCTGTTGTCTCAGTGAGTGAAGGTGGTGCCTCCATGAGTCTCTGTAGTCTCAGTGAGTGGGGACAGTAGACAGAGTGGTGTCTGGGTGTCTGTCATCTCAGTTAGTGCGGAGAGTAAATAGAGTGGTGTCTGGGTGTCTGTCATCTCAGTTAGTGCGGAGAGTAGATAGAGTGGTGTGTGGGTGTCTGTCATCTCAGTGAGTGGGGACATTAGACAGAGTGGTGTCTGGGTGTCAGTCGACAGTGAGTGGGGCCAGTAGATAGAGTGGTGTCTGGGTGTCTGTCGACTCAGTAAGTGGGGACAGTAGATAGAGTGGTGTCTGTCGACTCAGTAAGTGGAGACAGTAGACAGAGTGATGTCTGGGTGTCTGTCGACTCAGTGAGTGGGGACAGTAGATAGAGTGGTGTCTGTCGACTCAGTAAGTGGGGACATTAGACAGAGTGGTGTCTGGGTGTCTGTCGACTCAGTGAGTGGGGACAGTAGATAGAGTGGTGTCTGGGTGTCTGTCGTCTCAGTGAGTGGGGACATTAGACAGAGTGGTGTCTGGGTGTCTGTCGACTCAGTAAGTGGGGATAGTAGATAGAGTGGTGTCTGGGTGACTGTCGACTCAGTGAGTGGGGATAGTAGATAGTGGTGTATGGGTGTCTGTCGACTCAGTAAGTGGGGATAGTAGATAGAGTGGTGTCTGGGTGTCTGTCGACTCAGTAAGTGGGGATAGTAGATTGTGTGGTGTCTGGGTGTCTGTCGACTCAGTAAGTGGGGATAGTAGATTGTGTGGTGTCTGGGTGTCTGTCGACTCAGTAAGTGGGGACAGTAGATAGAGTGGTGTCTGGGTGTCTGTCGACTCAGTAGCCTCCAGGGACCTCCAGGGTTTTCACATCACAGAGATGAATAAAGATCTTGTTTATAAAGGATGTCTATTTTGGACACACCATATGCTTGTACTGTACTGTATGTTTCAGCGTCCTCTTCCTGTTCGTCACTCAGGACAACTCCAGGAGATTATAGATTGTAATAATAATATTAATAATAATAAATATGGGGGGAATTCCGACCCGAGTTAAGTGCACATAAATAGACCGTAATTCCCTTTTCATGCACCTTTCTCTCTATGAGTATTCTAACCTTGAAGATAAGCATGAAAATGGCATGCTTATCACCCTCTATTGATTTGGGGTGGAAATCAAGGAAATGAAGGTGTGGCGGGAGGGGGCGTGACTACAGATACGCTGTATTCTGATCTTGACTTCATTCCCTCATAAATCCCATCAAATGTGCAATGAACCAATGAATAAGGTCGATCAACCTGTCGCTTCCAACTGGAACAACATCTACTTCCTGTTTTCATCTACCAATCTCCACGGCAAAAATGAAATTCAAATGTTCTGCTAACAAATGCCATGATGATGAAACTGCCGAATCGAGGTAAATGTAAGAATCTCTGGATTAACTATCTAATGTTAATTAAATGTAGGAATCTCTGGATTAACTATCTAATGTTAATTAAACGTAGGAATGAATCAACTGTCTAAATGTCTTTAAATGGACAATTCTCTGAACTGGACAAGTTTTAAATTGATAAAAATCCTGTTAGCAAAGGTGTCGCTAGAGATGACGTGCAGGAGCATGCAGTGATTTTTAGTTTTGCATGATGTCTAATTTGATCCTAAGTAGCATTTTCAAATCTGAGAGTAAATAGAGCAGCATATATGGATAAAAGTCACCTTGTTCAAGAGACACAGCCCTTATTTTAAGTGTTTTTGAAGTTCCCTATGGGGAAAATGAGTGGTAGAAAAACGATTGGAAGCATTTCGCTGTTTGACCGCTGTGTTTTATTGGTATTATGACACGTCAACTGTGGGGCTCTGAAGAAAGAAAACTCCATGAGAAGTTCTGTTGGCCAGCAAGTGGGAGACTTTTCACCGATTGAATTACATTCATTCAGCCCGTGCAAGGGAACCACGCCTGCAAAGCAGTTATGCACCTGCGTAAGATGAGTCGGAATACCCACTACTGAGAGGTGCGTAGGAAAGGCGTGAGCAGGAAAAGTGTACATTTCCTAAGTCTGAATCTGCCTCCAAGTGAATATGGAATGTGAACATGGAATGTGTCAATCATCCAAGTCTGTCACGCCCTGACCTTAGAGATCCTTATTATTTTCTATGTTTGATTAGGTCAGGGTGTGACTCGGGTGGGAAAGTCTATGTTTTCTATTTCTTTGTTTTTGGCCGAGTGTGGTTCCCAATCAGAGGCAGCTGTCTATCGTTGTCTCTGATTGGGGATCATATATAAGTTGTCATTTTCCTTTTGGGTTTTGTGGGATCTTTTTCTCTGTTTAGTTTCTTAGCCTTAGGACTGTACGCTTTCGTTTTTTGACTTTGTTATTTTGTTTGGTGTCATCAATAAAGTTACGATGTACGCCTTGGTCCACTCGTCATCATTCTACAAACGAGAGCCGTTACAAAGTCCTTCATTCCATTTAGAAGGTTGTCCCCACCCCTCGGGTAGTTTTCATTCACTTCCGTGGATCTAAAATGACAAGATCAGGATAACCAAGATCTCTAATTGTAGGCTCTGCTCTATGGCTTTCGTCTGTCTAAATATCTCTACAGACTTTAACATGCTATTATCTGTCTAAACCCATCAGGAGAAGAATGTTAAAGTGGAATTATAATGCACCCTGTCCCCAAGAGACAGAGTCCTCTCACCAAGGACACTGCTGACAGTTTAAGTGAACCTTCCGTTTGAGTGTGGCACCATCGCTTTCACATGTTCCTTGTTTCACATGATTCATCGTCCATCTCTCACTCTGATATACATACTGTAGTCAACCACTCTTATACCCCATAGGAAGGAAAGAGCTGGCAGCCTTTATTTTAAGTGGACCACTGGTGCTTTCACATGCTCACTGTAGATCCATCTTCCTATTTCTAATGTAGTCGATAATCTTCCTCACGCACGAAGAACCAAATTACATATAACTATATGTCAGAATATCGGACATGTACCGGACAATGTTCAATGTCACCACGTTGACGTAATGGGGACCATGCTGCAAGGACAGACCAGAGAGTTCTGAATGACCCCATCTACAGTACGTAATGCTTCACCAGCAGTAAACTTACATAGGAATATAGTACAGAGTCTCTGAGTGCTGAGGGGAACGGGGGAAGTGACTTGGACATGGACTGAAATGACTAGGTAACATTTTAACTTCAGGATCGGTTGAGCTAACGTAGGCTAATGCGATTAGCATGAGGTTGTAAGTAACAAGAAAATTTCCCAGGACATAGACATATCTGATATTGGCAGAAAGATTAAATTCTTGTTCATCTAACTGCACTGTACAATTTACCGTAGCTATTACAGTGGAAGAATGCAATGCTATTGTTTGAGGAGAGTGCACAATTTTGAGCATGAAAAGTTATTACTTAACAAATTAGGCACATTTGGGCCGTCTTGATAGCAAATTTTGAACAGAAATTGGATCAGTCTAATATTTCCACAAACTTCAAAGTGTTTTCTTTCAAATGGTACAAGGAATATGCATATCCTTGCTTCAGGTTCTGAGCTACAGGCGGTTAGATTTGGGTATGTCATTTCAGACAAACATTTAATAAAAGGGGTGGATCCTCAAGAGGCATTTTGATGGAAATGATTACGGTATAGAGAAAGCAGGGAAGAACACTTACTGTACTGTATTTGAAGAAGCAGCTGTTGCGTTTACTTTCAAGATGTCTGTCTGTAATATCAGGGTGTATAATGTTTGGGTTCAGTATAAGAAGCGGACTTACATTGAAGATGTTTATATTATACTGTACTTATTATAGTATACTGTTATTAAACAGTTTGACTTACATTGAAGATGTTTATAGTATACTGTTAGTAAACAGTTTGACTTACATTGAAGATGTTTATATTATACTGTACTTATTATAGTATACTGTTATTAAACAGTTTGACTTACATTGAAGGGGATTTTTTTTTGTACCAAGAGACACCATCTCTGTGCTTGGCAATTTGATGGTGGGAGGAGTTTAAATGTGCATCCCAAATTGCATCCTATTCCCTGTATAGTGCACTACTTTTGACCAGGGCCCATGGGGATGTGATGATGGAGAGCTTGTAATCAATGTTTATTTCAACGTCAGCAGATTGAGAGAGCCAGAGTTCATCTGTAGAGTCCTGCTCTGTGAGCGTTCCAGACTTCAGTGTGTAATAGTGTGTAATCTGAGAGGCTGATTAGATTAGACCCATCAGTCCCATTAATCCTCACAGCGGGTTGTTAAATGGCTGCAAGCCCGACGTCGGTACAGTTATGACAACAGCCAGCTCAAGTGCAGGGCGCGAAATTCAAAATATATATATTTTTTTATATTTGACTTTCACACATTAACAAGTCCAATACAGCAAATGAAAGGTACACATCTTGTGAATCCAGCCAACATGTCCGATTTTTAAAATGTTTTACAGCGAAAACACCACATATTTTTATGTTAGCTCACCACCAAATACAAAAAAAGGACAGACATTTTTCACAGCACAGGTAGCATGCACAAAGCCAACCTAACTAACCAAGACCCAACCAAACTAACCAACAAACAACTTCATCAGATGACAGTCTTATAACATGTTATACAATAAATCTATGTTTTGTTCGAAAAATGTGCATATTTCAGGTATAAATCATAGTTTACATTGCAGCTACAATCAGAAATTGCACCGAAAGCAGACAGAATAATTAGACACCAACGTCAAATACCTAATTACTCATCATAAAACATTTCTGAAAAATACATAGTGTACAACAAATGAAAGACAGGCATCTTGTGATTCCAGCCAATATTTCCGATTTATTAAGTATTTTACAGCGAAAACACAATATAGCGTTATATTAGCTTACCACAATAGCCAGAAAGACAAGCCATTTCCCAGCAGTAAAAGTTAGCGATCGTAACAAACCAGTAAAAGATATATAATTTTTGACTAACCTTGATATTCTTTATCAGATGACAGTCCTATAACAGTCCTATAACAGGTTATACATACACTTATGTTTTGTTCGAAAATGTGCATATTTAGAGCTGAAATCAGTGGTTATACATGTTGCTATCTTAGCTACTTTTTCCACAACGTCTAAACAGCAACGATATTTTTCTGACACACATATTCTGACCAAATAGCTATTCATAAACATAACTAAAAAATACATGTTGTATAGGAAATGATAGATCCATTAGTTCGTAATGAAATCGCAGTGTTAGAATTCTAAAAAATAACTTCATTACGACATCCAGCTTCGGTGTATCTAGAGTACCCCGAAGTTGGGCGCCGGCGACTAGTTCACATGCACATGCGTCAACAGGTTAATTGAGAGCAGAATTACAGTTGATAACATACTGAGCCTAATCAAAATAAACCATCACATTAACTCAGTGTAAAGGGAGATCGCTGTGACAACCGTTGGTTAGAGATTTGTATTGTATTCTAAAACCACCTTCATTGGCAGAATGTAATTTAAAGGCTGTGTTCCAAATGGCACCTTATTCCTTTATAGTTGACTACTTTTGAGGGACACTGTGAAGGGAATAGGGTGCCATTTGGGACACAGCTTCAGTGTGCAGGTAGATTGCCGTGACCATCGCTGGTTATGGGTTATGGATAAATCACATTCTGTCTGCCCCTACAGATAGCATGCAGACATGGTGTGAGCATGGCGTTAGCAGCGCCAAGGTTGTGGGTTCATTTCCTGCATTGGGTGAAATACACTAGAAATGTATGCACTCTCTGTACTGTAGGAAGTTTTGGTTACTACTGTTTCCCTTCCTGTTCTGTTCTGTCCTGTCCTGTCCTGTTCTGCCCTGTCCTGCTCTGTTTTGTACTGTCCTGTTCTGCCCTATCCTGTCCTGTCCTGTCCTGTCCTGTTCTGTCCTGTTCTGTTCTGTCCTGTTCTGTCCTATCCTGTTCTGTCCTGTCCTGTCCTGCTCTGTTTTGTACTGTCCTGTTCTGCCCTATCCTGTCCTGCCCTGTCCTGTTCTGCCCTATCCTGCCCTGTCCTATCCTGTCCTGTTCTGTCCTGTTTTGCACTGTCCTGTTCTGTCCTATCCTGTCCTGTCCTGTTCTGTCCTGTCCTGTCCTATCCTGTTCTGTCCTGTTCTGTTCTGTTTTGCACTGTTCTGTCCTGTTTTGCACTGTCCTGTCCTGTTCTGTCCTGTCCTGTTCTGTCCTGTTCTGCCCTGTCCTGTCCTGCCCTGTCCTGTCCTGTCCTGTTCTGTCCAGTCCTATCCTGTCCTATCCTGTCCTATCCTATCCTGTCCTGTCCTATCCTGTCCTATCCTGTCCTATCCTGTCCTGTCCTGTCCTATCCTGTCCTATCCTGTCCTGTCCTGTCCTGTTCTGTCCTATCCTGTCCTGTTCTGCCCTGTCCTGTCCTGTCCTGTTCTATCCTGTCCTGTCCTGTCCTGTCCTGTTCTGTCCTGTTCTGCCCTGTCCTGTCCTGTCCTGTTCTGTCCTATCCTGTCCTGTCCTGTCCTGTCCTATCCTGTCTTGTTCTGCCCTGTCCTGTTCTGTCCTGCCTGCCGCCCCTGCCTGATACAGTTCTATACTGGTCTCTTCAGAGCAAGGTGATAGCTGATGACTTTATTTCTGTCGTCTAAAGCAGTGTCTTACGTCCCTAATGGCACCCTATTCCCTATAAAGTGGACTATATTTTGACCAGAGCAGGTAGGGAATACGGTGCCATTTTGGGACTCAGATAATGATGTGAGGGAACTGTACGGTTCAACCTTCATTCATGAACTAGATCTGCATTCCTACACTATCACTGTGCTTCTCAGGATTATTAGATCTACTGTATTTTCATACATTATCCGTTCTCTTAGTAAATCCCTGTTCTTTTGCATTATGCAAATATTTAAAGGTCAGGTAATGTGTCTTTCATAGAGGAAATGTATACAAGTACATTATTTATTTTTTGCAAACTTCAAATTTTGAAGTGTTACAAGTTAAGTGTAGGCATTAACTTCAAAATCATAAGGTTAGGAATTAACTAAGGGCTAAGGTTTCGGATAGGCTTAAAACAAAAGTCTCAAAAACAACTTCATACTTGCAACCTTTGGAATCAGAGGCAGATGCTGATGCCCATCCACAAAGCCCTAGCAAAACCGAAACCTACTTGAAGGTAACAGCGCTCACTGTTGCCCCTAGTGGCCAGTTCCCACGTCATCTCCCGACGTCCTCAGACGTGGATGGACGTTGAGTACTGACTTGTATCACGGGTGACCTGGCAGGTGAAGTGAGTGGTTGTGATGTCTCGGTGGTGTGGTTAGAAGTACCGTCTCGTGATCAGAAGAGCAGCACTACAGTATAAATAGACTGTGTGTGTGACTCGGTTGTGTGTGTGTGTGTGTGTAAGTGTGTGTGTGTGTGTGTTTTTGCGCGCGCGTGTGTGTCTCTGTGCTGCTGTCGTGCTCTAAACTGCCTGCTATAAGGAAACGTCAGGGGAAGCTGGTTCAACTGTACACCAGCAGTACAGTACACTTCCCAGCTCTGTTCTGCTCTGCTCTGCAGTGTCAGCCGACCACCAGGGGAATGTTCAATGGGACTCACACACCCAGATACACTATCACAGTCCTAGAACACTGAATGACAACGATACGCACACATTCACATTGACTCAAATGCATGCACATACACACGCATGCACGCTAGAGGGGAAGAGGAGAGGAAACTACATCTCCGTTATACATCTCCGTTACACTAAAAGGGCTTTAGTTTTTGATATACACTACATATACAAAAGTATGTGGACACCCCTTCAAATTAGTGGATTTGATTTTCTAAACACACCTGTTGTTGACAAGTGTACAAAATCGAGCACACAGCCATGCAATCTCTACAGAAAAACATTGGCAGTAGAATGGTCTTACTGAAGAGCTCAGTGGCTTTCAATGGGGCACCATCATAGGATTCCACCTTTCCAAAAAGTCAGTACCGTCAAATTTCTGCCCTGCTAGAGCATCCCCAGTCAACTGTAAGTGCTGTTTTTGTGAAGTGGAAATGTCTAGGAGCAACAATCGCAAAGTGGTAGTTCATACAAGCTCTCAGAACGGGAAGGAAGCACGTAGCGAGTAAACATCCTCTGTCCTCCGCTGCAACTCTCACTGCCGAGTTCCAAACTGCCTCTGGAAGCAACGTCGGCACAATAACTGCTTCATGAAATGGGTTTCCATGGCCGAGCAGCTGCACACAAGCCTAAGATCCCCATGTGCAATGCCAAGCGTCGGCTGGAGGGGTGTAAAGCTCGCCGACATTGGACTCTGGAGCAGTGGAAGATCGTTGTCTAGAGTGATGAATCATGCTTCACCATCTGGCAGTCCAACGGACTATTCTGGGTTTGGCGGATGCTAGGAGAAAGCTACCTGCCCCAATGCATAGTGCCAACTGTAACGTTTGGTGGAGGAGGAATAATGGTCTGGGGCTGTTGTTCATGGTTCGGGCCCCTTAGTTCCAGTGAAGGGACATCTTAATGATACAGCAAACAATGACATCCTAGATGATTCTGTGCTTTCAACTTTGTGGCAACAGTTTGGGGAAGGCCCTTTCCTATTTCAGCATGACAATGCCCCCATGCACAAAGCGAGGTCCATACAGAAATGGTTTGTTGAGATTGGTGATTAAGAACTTGACTGTCCTGCACAGAGCCCTGACCTCAACCCCATCAAACACCTTTGAGATTAATTGGAACGCAGACAGTGAGCCAGGCCTAATCACCCAACATCAGTGCCCGACCTCACTAATGCTCTTGTAGCTGAATGGAAGCAAGTCCCCGCAGCAATGTTCCATCTAGTGGAAAGCCTTCCCAGAAGAGTGGAGGCTTTTGTAGCAGCAAAGTGGGGACCAACTCCATATTAATGCCCATGATTTTGTCATGAGAAGTTCGACAAGTAGGTGTCCACATACTTTTGGTCATGTAGTCTATGTTTACCCGAGGTACATTTACATATACATTTAAGTCATTTAGCAGACGCTCTTATCCAGAGCGACTTACAAATTGGTGCATTCACCTTATGATATCCAGTGGAACAACCACTTTACAATAGTGCATCTAACTCTTTTAAGGGGGGGGGGGGGGGGGGGGGGGTTACTTTATCCTATCCTAGGTATTCCTTAAAGAGGTGGGGTTTCAGGTGTCTCCGGAAGGTGGTGATTGACTCCGCTGACCTGGCGTCGTGAGGGAGTTTGTTCCACCATTGGGGTGCCAGAGCAGCGAACAGTTTTGACTGGGCTGAGCGGGAACTGTACTTCCTCAGAGGTAGGGAGGCGAGCAGGCCAGAGGTGGATGAACGCAGTGCCCTTGTTTGGGTGTAGGGCCTGATCAGAGCCTGAAGGTACGGAGGTGCCGTTCCCCTCACAGCTCCGTAGGCAAGCACCATGGTCTTGTAGCGGATGCGAGCTTCAACTGGAAGCCAGTGGAGAGAGCGGAGGAGCGGGGTGACGTGAGAGAACTTGGGAAAGTTGAACACCAGACGGGCTTGAGGCGTTCCGGATGAGTTGTAGGGGTTTAATGGCACAGGCAGGGAGCCCAGCCAACAGCGAGTTGCAGTAATCCAGACGGGAGATGACAAGTGCCTGGATTAGGACCTGCGCCGCTTCCTGCGTGAGGCAGGGTCGTACTCTGCGAATGTTGTAGAGCATGAACCTACAGGAACGGGTCACCGCCTTGATGTTAGTTGAGAACGACAGGGTGTTGTCCAGGATCACGCCAAGGTTCTTAGCACTCTGGGAGGAGGACACAATGGAGTTGTCAACCGTGATGGCGAGATCATGGAACGGGCAGTCCTTCCCCGGGAGGAAGAGCAGCTCCGTCTTGCCGAGGTTCAGCTTGAGGTGGTGATCCGTCATCCACACTAATATGTCTGCCAGACATGCAGAGATGCGATTCACCACCTGGTTATCAGAGGGGGGAAAGGAGAAGATTAATTGTGTGTCGTCTGCATAGCAATGATAGGAGAGACCATGTGAGGATATGACAGAGCCAAGTGACTTGGTGTATAGCGAGAATAGGAGAGGGCCTAGAACAGAGCCCTGGGGGACACCAGTGGTGAGAGCACGTGGTGCGGAGACAGATTCTCGCCACGCCACCTGGTAGGAGCGACCTGTCAGGTAGGACGCAATCCAAGCGTGGGCCGCGCCGGAGATGCCCAGCTCGGAGAGGGTGGAGAGGAGGATCTGATGGTTCACAGTATCAAAGGCTGCCGATAGGTCTAGAAGGATGAGAGCAGAGGAGAGAGAGTTAGCTTTAGCAGTGCGGAGCGCCTCCGTGACACAGAGAAGAGCAGTCTCAGTTGAATGACTAGTCTTGAAACCTGACTGATTTGGATCAAGAAGGTTATTCTGAGAGAGATAGCAGGAGAGCTGGCCAAGGACGGCACGTTCAAGAGTTTTGGAGAGAAAAGAAAGAAGGGATACTGGTCTGTAGTTGTTGACATCGGAGGGATCGAGTGTAGGTTTTTTCAGAAGGGGTGCAACTCTTGCTCTCTTGAAGACGGAAGGGACGTAGCCAGCGGTCAAGGATGAGTTGATGAGCGAGGTGAGGTAAGGGAGAAGGTCTCCGGAAATGGTCTGGAGAAGAGAGGAGGGGATAGGGTCAAGCGGGCAGGTTGTTGGGCGGCCGGCCGTCACAAGACGCGAGATTTCATCTGGAGAGAGAGGGGAGAAAGAGGTCAAAGCACAGGGTAGGGCAGTGTGAGCAGAACCAGCGGTGTCGTTTGACTTAGCAAACGAGGATCGGATGTCGTCGACCTTCTTTTCAAAATGGTTGACGAAGTCATCAGCAGAGAGGGAGGAGGGGGGAGGAGGGGGAGGAGGATTCAGGAGGGAGGAGAAGGTGGCAAAGAGCTTCCTAGGGTTAGAGGCAGATGCTTGGAATTTAGAGTGGTAGAAATTGGCTTTAGCAGCAGAGACAGAAGAGGAGAATGTAGAGAGGAGGGAGTGAAAGGATGCCAGGTCCGCAGGGAGGCGAGTTTTCCTCCATTTCCGCTCGGCTGCCCGGAGCCCTGTTCTGTGAGCTCGCAATGAGTCGTCGAGCCACGGAGCAGGAGGGGAGGACCGAGCTGGCCTGGAGGATAGGGGACATAGAGAGTCAAAGGATGCAGAAAGGGAGGAGAGGAGGGTTGAGGAGGCAGAATCAGGAGATAGGTTGGAGAAGGTTTGAGCAGAGGGAAGAGATGATAGGATGGAAGAGGAGAGAGTAGCGGGGGAGAGAGAGCGAAGGTTGGGACGGCGCGATACCATCCGAGTAGGGGCAGTGTGGGAAGTGTTGGATGAGAGCGAGAGGGAAAAGGATACAAGGTAGTGGTCGGAGACTTGGAGGGGAGTTGCAATGAGATTAGTGGAAGAACAGCATCTAGTAAAGATGAGGTCAAGCGTGCCTTGTGAGTAGGGGGGGAAGGTGAGAGGGTGAGGTCAAAAGAGGAGAGGAGTGGAAAGAAGGAGGCAGAGAGGAATGAGTCAAAGGTAGACGTGGGGAGGTTAAAGTCACCCAGAACTGTGAGAGGTGAGCCATCCTCAGGAAAGGAACTTATCAGGGCGTCAAGCTCATTGATGAACTCTCCAAGGGAACCTGGAGGACGATAAATGATAAGGATGTTAAGCTTGAAAGGGCTGGTAACTGTGACAGCATGGAATTCAAAGGAGGCGATAGACAGATGGGTCAGGGGAGAAAGAGAGAATGTCCACTTGGGAGAGATGAGGATCCCAGTGCCACCACCCCGCTGACCAGAAGCTCTCGGGGTGTGCGAGAACACGTGGGCAGACGAGGAGAGAGCAGTAGGAGTAGCAGTGTTATCAGTGGTAATCCATGTTTCCGTCAGTGCCAAGAAGTCGAGGGACTGGAGGGAAGCATAGGCTAAGATGAACTCTGCCTTGTTGGCCGCAGATCGGCAGTTCCAGAGGCTGCCTGAGACCTGGAACTCCACGTGGGTCGTGCGCGCTGGGACCACCAGGTTAGAGTAGCAGCGGCCACACGGTGTGAAGCGTTTGTATGGTCTGTGCAGAGAGGAGAGAACAGGGATAGACAGACACATAGTTGACAGGCTACAGAAGAGGCTACGCTAATGCAAAGGAGATTGGAATGACAAGTGGACTACACGTCACGAATGTTCAGAAAGTTAAGCTTACGTTGCAAAAAATCTTATTGACTAAAATGATATAGTACTGCTGGCTGGTGAAATAGGCTAGCTAGCAGTGGCTGCGTTGTTGACTTTGTTTGAAAGTGTAGCTGGCTAGGTAACCTCTAACTGGCTAGGTAACCTCGACAATTACTCTAGACTACACAATTATCTTGGATACAAAGACGGCTATGTAGCCAGCTAAGATCAAACAAATCAAACTGTTGTACTGTAATGAAATGAAATGTAATACTACCTGTGGAGCAAAGCGGAATGCAACTACTCACTCCAACCCGGAAGTGCGTATCGTAGAGGGAGAGGCAATAGAAGTGTTGTTTCTTGTATTATTGTCTTTTGTGTCTTTAGAGGACTGCTTCACCTTAATGTCCCCTTTCCCCCCTTTCCCTTTTCTTCTGTCCTTATTTTGTCCCACTTTGTCCCTTCTTTGTCCCTTCTTCTCTTCTGCCAACTAGACACTCCTTGTTAGCTAGCTAGCTTCTTCCAGGAATGTCCCTAACAACTGCCTAGCAACAGGTAAACAACTTAGCTAGCTAAGAAAACGGTATAATTTTATGAAAAAATTGTTACTTTTTCAAAAGCCTTTCTTCTTTGTTTGCTGCTTGTTTGGTCTCCTATTCAGTTTGCAGTTTTCTTTTGATTTTTTTCGATGTACTTTACTCTAAAAAAACATTTAAATTTCAATATTTGTAGGAGCTCATCTTTTCAGCTGCTGCTGCTTAATTTGGAACTCCGGAAGGTACAACAAAACAGTCATGTTTTTTCACATCTCTAATGTCTCCCATGTATGAAATGGATGATTATGAAAAAATATTTCACTACAAAAGTGGTTAAATTGATAGATGTGACACACCCCATAACTTCAAAATGTGCAGAATAATGCTTGGCTGGAGGGGAAAATGACTACATAAACTCATGTAACCCAATGTTACAATTTCAGGTATATTGTTACAAGTAGTCGGTTTTCTGCCCTACATACACAAACAAACAGTATTAGGATAATCTAGACCTATAAACACAGAAATAAAAACTATGAATATTTATGATGAATGTAAGTTTTTCTTTTTGGTAGCTGATTAATAGACAACTATCCAAGTCAAATGTTCTCTCATTCAGTGCTGTATGTTCCTGTCTGTCTGACAACAATACATACTAGGTACTAGAGTACCTGACTTTTGTATGACAGGTTTCTTTCCTGTAACTTACACTTCTGTGTGATTGTGTCGTGAAAACATGAAACACAATGGAAAGCTAGTCGGCTTCAGCTATTCAAGCACAACAGAGGCATGGCAGTGCCACTCATAGTCCTAGTTATACCAATAACTGTATGAAACCCTTTTAAAGACAGAATAAAACAATACAATGTAAACCAGGACAATTTATATGCAGGAGAATAGTGTAATTATGTTGGCCATATTGGATTCAGAATAAAATGTATTCACAGCAAAACTGTCTTTATGGGCATTAATGTTGTACACAATTCAGAAAAAAATGCTTCTCATCTACAAAATTCATATTTACATGTAATTTGACTTCCATTTAATTGTATAATGGCAGCCATATTGGATTTTGGACGCCATATTGGATTTGAGGCAAAATCCAGGGTGGCACCAAAGATAATCTGTGGAGGCCCCCTGACTAAATTACAAGAGTAGGGGGATCTTGGACCCCAAAAACTGTAATTCCGATGTCTGAGCCCACTTGTTTTCCTTGGAGCTGATTACAATAGCAACAACATCAAAAGACAGGTGTAACTGTATGTATTGTTGTCTAGCAGGATCATACAGCACTGAATGAGAGAACAGCAGAAAGTTGTCTGCTTATCAGTTACAAAAATAGAGGAACTCTCCTTTAGGGGTCTACTGCTCTAGTGGCCTTGTTCAAAACACTGGCAGCACTGTTCATGCAGCCTGGCTGGAGACAGGAGAGGAGAGAAGAGGATAGGAACTCTTCGTTAGGGGTCCACTGCTACAGTAGCGGCACGTGGATAAAATCGCTGGGGAAAGCAAGACATGAAAAAAGCCATGTTACTAATAAACAGCTAACGATTTAGAACCACGGAGAGTTCCTGTAAGTCGGAAAGAAAACAGGAGTTGCATCTACTATTCCAGCACCATTTCAACTTCAACATTTCAACATCGTTAAGTCATCTATGCTTAGTCTAATGCAGTAACAACTAAAATATACCAAAAACGATTTAGCTCAATCAACGTAAGCTAAATGTCACGCCTACTCCTGCTGCCTCCCTCCGGCGCTTGACGTCGCCGGTCTACTAACCACCAGCCCTGGTAACTATTATTACACACACCTGCTTCCCCTCATTACGCACACCTGGTCGTTATTTACTCCATGGTTACTCCCACTTTATTTAGTGCTCAGTTGACAGCAGTTTTTAGGTAGCATTGTTTTCTCTCATGTTCTGCACGCTTCAATGTTTGTTCATAGGTATCGTTTCATTATTAAACTCACCTTCTGCACCTGACTCCCAGTGTATATGTTACAGAATACAAACCTCTTTAAAATGGAGGCAGCAGAGGATAACATCATTTTCCAGACGGTCAGGGAACAGGGTCATCTACTCCACCAACACCACGACCAGCTGGAGCAACTGGGTACGACCATGAAGGAGGTCCTCTGCGTTCTCCATTGCCTTGACACCACCAGCGAGGCTATCCATACCTCTAACAGTGGGCCTCCGACCACGGGTCGTCACAGTGAGCCATTCCCTCAGCCTACCCAGCCGTCCGCCCAGGTCAGCGATGCCCAACTGTCCCTTCTGGAGAAGTATGATGGTACTCCATTGGAATGCCCTGGCTTGCTACTCCAGTGTTACCGTTATTTCGCCTATCAGATGGGAGCCCCCACCACCAAGAGGTCCAAGGTTGCCACGGTCATTTCCCTGCTGACCGGACGGGCGTTGGAGTGGACTACAGCCATCTGGAAGAGAGGAAGAGCTGGGTTTCTATGAGAGGTTCATGGCTCTGTTCAGGGCGGTCTTCGACCATCCTCCAGAGGGCAGAGAGGGAGGTGATTGACTTCTCAAACTCCAGCAGGGTACCCAGACCGCTGTGGAGTACACCCTCACCTTTTGGACTATGGCAGCTTCCAGCAGATGGATTGAGCCGGCGAACCGCACTCTATTCTTGAGAGGACTGTGCAAATAGGTGTCCGGTGCGTCCTAACCCAGAGTCCACTAGAGCAGAGGCGTGGCCCCATGATCTTCCGTCTCCCAGTATTGGCGTGGGTATTTCATCATCATCGTTTTCCGCCAAACACTTTCTGGTTCCCATTTCACTGGCTGGCTGTCCCTCAGGTGTTGTCTCTACAGCTCTAGTGGACTTCGGTGCCGCAGGGAATTTCATCGACTAGGCCCTCGCCTCCTCCCTGAACTAAACTTCATACCCACTCTCCTCTCATTTTTCTGTCCAAGCTCTGGATAAGCGACCATTGGGATCCGGCACAATTACTCACATCACAGCACCACTTACCCTCACCGTGGGGCCCATGCACCAAGAAAGCCGTCCCTTCCTCATCACCGCACCCGTACACAAAGTTATCCTCGGCCTCCCGTGGCTCCAACTTCAAAACCCCACCATCTCCTGGTAGAGGATGAGAATCACTGCCTGGGGACCAGGATGCCGGAGGACATGAATTCCGCAACCTCTGGTTCCACATCGGTGGAGGGTCCTGTGAGTGTCCTCCTCTCCAACAATCTGTCCTCCCATATCGTCTGCACCGTGCTTTGGGACGTAGGTGTGTTCATCCTCCAGGCTCTGGAGAGGAAGCCCGCTCCTTCTACCTGTCCAGAGCTCATCTACATCCCCATGGGGGTGAGATATCGTCTGTTGACCTGGGCAGACACATCCTTCGCCACTGGACACCTAGTATCACCCCCACCATCCCATCCATCTCCAATAAATAATGGTGGTCCACCTTGGCACAGGACGTCTCCCACTATGTCAACTCATGCTCCAGATGTACAGTTGAAGTCAGAAGTTTAAATACACTTAGGTTGGAGTCATTAAATTCGTTGCTAACAAACTAAAGTTTTGGAAAGTCGGTTAGGACATGTACTTTGTACATGACACAAGTAATTTTTCCAACAATTGTTTACAGGCAGATTATTTCACTTATAATTCACTGTGTATCACAATCCCAGTGTGTCAGAAGTTTACACTAACATGACTGTGCCTTAAACAGCTTGGAAAATTATGTCATGGATTTAGAAGCTTCTAATAGGCTAATTGACATCATTTGAGTCAATTGGAGGTGTACCTGTGGATGTTTTTCAAGGCCTACCTTCCAACTCAGTGCCTCTTTGCTTGACATAATGGGAAAATCAAATAAATCCGCAAAGACCTCAGAAAGAAAATTGTAGACCTCCACAAGTCTGGTTCATCCTTGGGAGCAATTTCCAAACGTCTGAAGGTACCACGTTCATCTGTACAAACAATAGTACGCAGGTATAAATATCATGAGACCACACAGCCGTCATACCACTCAGGAAGGAAACGTGTTCTGTCTCTTAGAGATGAACGTACTTTGGTGAGAAAAGTGCAAATCAATCCCAGAACAACAGCAAAGGACCATGTGAAGATGCTGGAGGAAACAGGTACAAAAATATCTATATCCACAGTAAAATAAGTCCTATATCGACATAACCTGAAAGGCCGCTCAGCAAGGAAGAAGCCACTGCTCCAAAACCCCCATAAAAAAGCCAGACTACTGTTTGCAACTGCACATGGGGGCAAAGATTTTACTTTTTGGAGAAATGTCCTCTGGTCTGATGAAACAAAAATAGAACTGTTTGGCCGTAATGACCATCGTTATGTTTGGAGGAAAAAGGGGGAAGCTTGCAAGCCGAAGAACACCATCCCAACCGTGAAGCAAGGGGGTGGCAGCATCATGCTGTGGGGTGCTTTGCTGCAGGAGGGACGGGTGCACGTCACAAAATAGATGGCATCATGAGGTAGGAAAATTATGTGGATACATTGAAGCAAAATCTCAGACATCAGTCAGGAAGTTAAAGCTTGGTCGCAAATGTGTCTTCCAAATGGACAATGACCCCAAGCATGCTTCCAAAGTTGTGGAAAATGGCTAAGGGCAAGAAAGTCAAGGTATTGGAGTGGCCCTGACCTCATCCTATAGAAAGTTTGTGGGCAGAACTGAAAAAGCATTAAAGGAGGCCTACAAACCTGACTCAGTTACACCAGCTCTGTCAGGAGGAATGGGCCAAAATGCCCCCCCACCGCCTTGAGGGGATCCCCGCCTATGCTATTAGGTCCCACCCGGACCTGGACTCCCAAAGTCGTGGGGGTCGGCTCCAGTACCTGGTGAACTGGGAGGGGTAAAGTCCTGAGAAGCGCTCCTGGGTTACGGTGGCGGACATCATGGACCCCAACATCATCCGGGATTTTAATCTCTGCCGGCCCGTTCCTGGTTCCCGTTCCCGCTCCTCCCCCATCCTCCGGCGCTCAACGCCGCTGGTCTACTAACCACCAGCCCTGGCAACTAATTATTACGCACACCTGCTTCCCATCATTATGCACACCTGGACGTCAATTACTCCGTGATTACTCCCACTTTATTTTGCCCTCAGTTGACATCAGTCATTAGGTAGTATTGTTATATCTCACGTTCTGTACGCTTCTATGTTTCTTCATCGGTATTGTTTCATTATTAAATTCACCTTCTGCACCTTTTTCCTGACTAACAGTGTATATGTTACACTAAATATTTTGTGGCTGTCAATGGTTCTGAATTGTTTGTGTGTGTGTTTGAGTGTGTGTGAGCATTCGTGCAAGTAGAAAAAACATGTTGACTCACCCTACTTGTGGAGAAATGTCAATGTATTTGGATTTATTACGGATTCCCATTAGCTGCTGCCAAGGCATTAATGTTAGCTCTCTGAGTACTTTTAAGGGCCATTAAGCTGCCTTGTTCTGAGCCAATTGTAATTTTCCTAAGTCCCTCTACAAACTAGGGCCTGTAGGACCTGACTTGTTAATAGTGCTAAGAAGGCAGAGCAGCTCTTTATTGTGGACAGACTTTCTCCCCATCTTAGCTACCGTTGTATCAATATGTTTTGACCATGACAGTTTACAGTACAAGGTTACTCCAAGCAGTTTAGTCACCTCATCTTCCTCAATTTACACATTATTCATTACGAGATTTAGTTGCGGATTAGAGTTTAGTGAATGATTTGTCCCAAAAACAATGTGGGGCCAAAACAGCTGCCCTGGGGAATTCCTGATTTTAACTGGATTTTGTTGGAGAAGCTTCCATTAAAGAACACCCTCTGTGTTATGTTACAAAAGTAACTCTTTATTCGCAACATAGCAGGGGGTGTAAAGCCATAACACATTTTTCCAGCATCAGACTATGATCGATAATGTCAAAAGCCGCACTGAAGTCTAAGAAAACAGCCCCCACAATCTTTTTATCAGCAATTTCTCTCAGCCAATCATCAGTCATTTGTGTAAGTGCTGTGCTTGTTGAATGTCCTTCCCTAACAGTGTAACTCTGGTTCATAGACACACGATTACTGCGTACAATAGCCGTAGGATCAACAGAGTTATTGAGGGCAGTGATGGGGACTTGAATTAAGTTACTTACATTGTGTCTGCCAATGCCCCTTGCAAAATTCACGATGTGAACAATGAATGATGGTGTAGAGTATTGTAACTCAGGCTAGTAAAACACTTAGGGAGCACCTATCACAGGGTGTGTCCCAAAATTATCTTTCAAGTTGACGGAAAGGTCTACATTATACACTTTTATTTTTTGTTATCATAATGTCATAATGGTAGGGATTAACTGAGATGGTCTTGGGTCATTGATAAGTCATTGTCTCAGCGCAGCCTTGAAATGTGAACAGAGTCCAGGAGCCAAGATGATTTGGATGGACTTGGTCATTCCTGTAGAGTATCGTCTGTTTCCAGAAGGTGTCAGAGTTATCTATAAAAGTGATTGCAACAGAGCTACAGTAATCTTTTAGCCAGGTGTGTAATGCCAGTAGCCTGCTGAATCTTTCACACCCGCGGGCCAATGATGGTACCGGACCTGAAATGATTGTCC
This sequence comes from Salvelinus fontinalis, assembly GCF_029448725.1. Lineage (NCBI taxonomy): Eukaryota > Metazoa > Chordata > Actinopteri > Salmoniformes > Salmonidae > Salvelinus > Salvelinus fontinalis. Next base: position 72,626,672 of record NC_074670.1, read on the forward strand.
ACTTTTAGGAATTTCTCAATGCTAGAATCAGTTCGTTTCTGGTCTGTGTCCGGTCCGGGCTTAACATCGACAAGGAGGCCCCATGGCCAGGGGACGCTTTCTTCAACATCCACGAAGAGTGACATATCTCCATGGCTGGTTGGTAGGATTGAGATCAGGAACATCCCCCAAGTCATCCAGGATCATCCTACTAGCTCCGTTCACCATGGAAGGGGGCGTCCCCTTTGTGGAGGGATCCCTGCAGAGTACCGGCCAATCGGCTATTGAGAGCCAACATGGCAGCTACACTTCCGTCGGTCCAGAGCTGCGTTCGGCTATTGAGGTAGAAGAAAAATGTAAGTACAGTAGGCGGGTGTGGATTAGCCAGTAGCTTTAAGAAGAGTAGCCACTTCACCCCTGTAGTTCTCTGCAAGCAAACAGCTACATTGAAAGTCTGGGCTGTCCATATTGTTCCTGGGAAAAAGCAAAGTAAACACAGTTCCTGCAGCGTTGAAAACGTTCAATAGCAATCTCCATTTGAGACTGCCAAGCCAGCTAGGCTACAGGCTAGCTAGGCTAGCCTTGCTAGCTGGGCTTCCATGTCTCTCTACTTGAAGGGACTTCTCAACTGGAGAATTACACGGCTATCAAAACTGCCAGGCCAACACCAAACACATAATTCAGTTGAAAGTTTGCAAAATTCACGATGTGAACAATGAATGATGGTGTAGAGTATTGTAACTCAGGCTAGTAAAACACTTAGGGAGCACCTATCACAGGGTGTGTCCCAAAATTATCTTTCAAGCTGACGGAAAGGTCTACATTACACGCTTTTATTTTTTGTTGTCTTAGGCTACCTGGCTAAAATGCTTGCTCGCCAGCCTAACTTCCTTTCATGGGCAAAGTTAGCTAGTTAACATTAGCCTTCTACATCTAGCTACATATTGAACGTCCGTCCTCTCAGTCCAGGGGCACAATGTATGAATTTATGGTTGGATCAGAATCGCTGTTATAATCATTGGTCGAAGGCGCAGGTGACACAACCGTGGTAGGCCTGATCACCAAAAACGACGAGACAGCCAATATGGAAAAGGTCAGAGACCTGGCCGTGTGGTGCCAGGACAACAACCTCTCCCTCAATGTGATCAAGACAAAGGAGATCATTGTGGACTACAGGAAAAGGAGGAGCGAGCACACCCCCATTCTCATCGACAGGGCTGTCGAGAGCTTCAAGTTCCTTGGTGTCCACATCACCAACAAACTAACATGGTCCAAGCACACCAAGACAGTCGTGAAGAGGGCACGACAAAACCTATTCCCCCTCAGGAGACTGAAAATATTTGGTATGGGTCCTCAGATCCTTAAAAGGTTCTACAGCTGCACCCTCGAGAGCATCCTGACTGGTTGCATTACTGCCTGGTATGGCAACTGCTCGACCTCCGACCGTAAGGCACTACATAGGATAGTGCGTTTGGCCCAGTAAATCACTGGGGCCAAGCTTCCTGCCGTCCAGGACCTCTATACCAGACTGTGTCAGAGGAAGGCCCTGAAAATTGTCAACGACTCCAGCCACCCTAGTCATAGACTGTTCTCTCTGCGTGGTACCGGAGCGCCAAGTCTAGGTCCAAGAGGCTTCTAAACAGGTTCTACTCCCAAGCCATAAGACTCCTGAACATCTAATTAAATGGCTACCCAGACTATTTGCATCCCCCCCCTCTTTTATGCCGCTGCTATTCTCTGTTATTATCTATGCATATAGTAACTTTAATAACTCTACCTACATGTACATATTACCTCAATTACCTCGAATAACCAGTGCCCCCGCACATTCACTCTGTTCCGGTACCCCCGTATATATTCTCGCTATTGTTATTTTACTGCTGCTCTTTAATTATTTGTTAATTTTATTTGTTATTTGTATTTTTTAAACTGCATTGTTGGTTATGGGCTTGTAAGTAAGAATTTCACTGTTATATTCGGTGCATGTGACTAATAACATTTGATTTGATTTGGTTAGTACGGAGAATTAAATTAAACTACAAGTCCAAATTCCTATCTCCATCCATGGCTAATTTAGGAAAGGGACAATTTTAGCTAGCTAGCTATCCCCTGGAGGACAACAACACAATGAGATGCAACAATTCAAGTTTTGCTTTGTGCTTTGTGATAGGAGTGAAGCCAAATCCAAACTGGCTTCCTTTTTTTTTGATGTGCCAGGACCATAAACAGTTGAGCTCACTCAGTTTAGCGCAACGCTGACTGGCTATTATTTCATACATTTTTATCAAGGGAGGACAAATGCCTCCTTGCTTCACTTGCATTCAATGCTACAGGCGGCAACAATGTCATACTCTTTATGACCAGACAGCATCAGATAGATGGCCTACACATACAGAGACAGAGGGGCGCTGTTCCACTCTCTATGATGCTTTCTCCAGTGAGATACAATTATGAAATTATGAAAACACAGAGAGACAAAATATAAATAATTTTTTACATTTTTTATGATTTTATTGGTCTATTTTTTGGGGAAGCCTGGTTTCCCTTGGCATCAATGAATACACGCCACTGCACTGCTTCTGTGGCCCTGTTCATAAACAACACTGGCAGCACAGTTCCTGCAGCTTGGCTGGAGACGGGAGAGTAAAAAAGAGGAAGCCAGATCAGCATGAGGCTCATACATTAGTAACCATCAGAGAAAGAAAGTAAAAACAGATGAAAGAAAGTTCTTCCTCTCTAAGCGCTACAGGTATGAACTCCACTGAACAGGGCCATTTCTCGATATGGTTAGGGAAACGTTTGGATCCTCTCTCTGTGACTTGCCCCACAATGCACCCCTGCTAGGACCTCTGTGGCAGCGGGGCACATTAAGGGCTGCCCCTCTGTCGGCCTGTCTTATTGTGCATTCCTGTTGCCTCTAACCTGCTGGCTTCACACTGTGGGGAGCAAGAGCTCGCCGCGGGGGGCGATGATACAACATGTTCCCGCTCTAATTTTTTATCCCTCTATTTCTCTCTCTCTCACTCTCTCTCTCTCTCTCTCTCTCTTATTGGCATGGGAAACATATATTTACATTGCCAAAGCAGGTGAAATAGATAATAAACAAAAGTTATTAACAGCAAACATTACACTCACAAATGTTCCAAAGGAATAGAGACATTTCAAATGTCATGTTATGGCTATATACTGTGTTGTAACAATGTCTCTCTCTCTTTACCCCTCTCTCTCTACCATCATTGTTCCATTTTCTCTCTCTCTCTCTCTCTCTTTACCCCTCTCTCTCTACCATCATTGTTCCATTTTCTCTCTCTCACTCTCACTCTCACTCTCACACACTCACTCACTCACTCACACTCACTCACTCACACTCACTCACTCACTCACTCACTCACTCACTCACTCACTCACTCCATAGTAGTAGTGCACTACCTTTGTACCTACACTCAGTGTACACTCAGTGTAGGTACAAAGGTACAGTGGCCCGTTTATTAGGTACACCACCCCGTTTACGAAAATGGTTTGCTCCTACAGACAGAGAGTTGTGTCTCCCTATAGAAAGCAGGCAGACTGTTCGATTGAATGTTAGAATGGGCAAAACGAGTGACCTAATCAACGTTGAGCGTGATGTGATCGTTGGTGCCAGGAGCTCCGTTTCCAGAATCTCAGAAATGGCCGGCCTCCTGGGCTTTTCACGCTCGGCAGTATCTGGCATCCAATCATCGGCAGTCCTGTGGGTGAAAACACCTCGTTGATGAGAGATGTCCAAGGACAATGGCAAGAGTCGTGCAAGCTAACAGGCGAGCCACAAACAGGTCAATCATGATGCAGTACAACAGTGGTGTGCAGAAGGGCAACTCGATGCTCCTTGTCACGGACGGGCTATTGCAGCAGACGACCACATCGGGTTCCACTCCTATCAGCTAAAACCAAGAAGAAGCGGCTCCAGTGGGCACGCGATCACATACACTGGACTGTTGAGGAGTGGAAAAACATTGCCTGGTTTGACGAATCCCGGTTGCTGCTGTGTCATTCTGATGTCAGTGTCAGGATTTGGCCCCATCCTGCCTGGCGTCAACGGTACAGGCTGGTGGCGGTGGTGTAATGGTTTGGGGAACGTTTTCCTGGCACATGCTAGGTCCCTTGATACCAATTGAGCAACTCTTCCATTCTCCAAATAATTCAGGCTATTCTGGAGGCAAAGAGGGGTCTGACCTGGTACAAGATGGGTGCACCTAATAAACTGACTACTGAGTGTATATAGTGCACTACTTTTGACAAGGGCCATTGGTCAAAAGTAGTCAAAGGTAGTGCACTATGTATAGGGTGCTATTTTGAACAGAATCATCTAAACCCACAGTGATCACCCTTCATTCTCTCGCTCTATGACCCCTGTAGTTTGAGTGTTCCTGTAATGGCCGGTCTGTGCTATGTTGGTCAGAGCAAAGCATTCCAGGCGTGTAGATAACGGGTTGATATTGGAGGCCAGCAGCACAGGACCAGTGGAGCAGCTCTCTCTAACTGGCAGCCAGGGAGAGGACCAGGGCCAGGGTGGTTATACGCTGGGCTAATTATATCTACAGGGAAGGGGCAATCAGGAGAGGTTATTTCCATCTGTTGAAAGGCTGGGTGTCTGAGTATCCTCTGGGGTTGGAGAGAGGAGGAGCGATAAAAAGAGAGAGACCGGGAGAGAGAGAAAAAGAGAGAGGGAGAGAGAGGGACAGAGAGGCTGCTACTGGCATTTGTTTGTTGTTCAATGTGCATCGTGGATCATAGTGGAAAGCACGTTTCACCAGTAACATATCATGAACAGAGTAATGAGTGAATGACGTGTGTAGCATGACAGAGACTGTAGTTGTAGCAATTAGGCGACCTCTATAATAGCTAACCATTACACAGTAGCATAGTGACTGTAATAGATGTCCTCTATAATAGCTAACCATTACACAGTAGCATAGTGACTGTAAGAGATGTCCTCTATAATAGCTAACCATTAGACAGTAGCATAGTGACTGTAAGAGATATCCTCTATAATAGCTAACCATTACACAGTAGCATAGTGACTGTAAGAGATATCCTCTATAATAGCTAACCATTACACAGTAGCATAGTGACTGTAATAGATGTCCTCTATAATAGCTAACCATTAGACAGTAGCATAGTGACTGTAAGAGATATCCTCTATAATAGCTAACCATTACACAGTAGCATAGTGACTGTAAGAGATATCCTCTATCATAGCTAACCATTAGACAGTAGCATAGTGACTGTAAGAGATATCCTCTATCATAGCTAACCATTAGACAGTAGCATAGTGACTGTAAGAGATATCCTCTATAATAGCTAACCATTAGACAGTAGCATAGTGACTGTAAGAGATATCCTCTATAATAGCTAACCATTACACAGTAGCAGAGTGACTGTAAGAGATATCCTCTATAATAGCTAACCATTAGACGGTAGCATAGTGACTGTAAGAATGTCTTTTTTATGGAAGATATACAAAGTGTCACCGTTACTGACCAAACAGAAGTTAGCATTCCTGATATAAAACAATATGTCACAGACCTGTTGTAGCCACACTTCCTTTGGCTCGATAAGCGCTATCTGGTGTCCCTACGTAGTTCAGACAGTAGGTCATGTCTTAGGGCTAGGTCCGGTACCTCCCATATCAGCATGGGGTCATATTGGGTCAGGAAGGGAATGCTGGATTTCCTTTGGTCTCCAACCAGACAGGAAGCAATTTGCCCTAACCTTGAGTGTGTGTGGTGTGTGCCTTTAGCTTTTAAAGTGTGTGTGTGTGTGTGTGTGTGTGTGTGTGTGTGTAGTAAAGACCACAGCGTCACAGGGAAGGACAGGGAACTAACTCCGGACTAGAGGAGATCTAGTCATAGAAGAGTTGATGAGAAAACAGTCAGGGTGAACAACTGTCCCTCAACCTATCAGATCAGACCATGACCCCTACCTCCATCAACATATCAGATCAGACCATGACCCCTACTTCCCTCAACCTATCAGATCAGACCATGACCCCTACTTCCCTCAACCTATCAGATCAGACCATGACCCCTACCTCCATCAACCTATCAGATCAGACCATGACCCCTACCTCCATCAACATATCAGATCAGACCATGACCCCTACCTCCCTCAACCTATCAGATTAGACCATGACCCCTACCTCCCTCAACCTATCAGATCAGACCATGACCCCTACTTCCCTCAACCTATCAGATCAGACCATGACCCCTACCTCCCTCAACCTATCAGATCAGACCATGACCCCTACCTCCATCAATCTATCAGATCAGACCATGACCCCTACCTCCCTCAACCTATCAGATCAGACCATGACCCCTACCTCCCTCAACCTATCAGATCAGACCATGACCCCTACCTCCCTCAACCTATCAGATCAGACCATGACCCCTACCTCCCTCAACCTATCAGATCAGACCATGACCCCTACCTCCCTCAACCTATCAGATCAGACCATGACCCCTACTTCCCTCAACCTATCAGATCAGACCATGAGCCCTACCTCCCTCAACCTATCAGATCAGAGTACAATACAGGACTGGGGGGTGGGCAGGCTTATGTAAGGGGTCAGCAAACACACACACACACACACACACAAACTTACAAACACACACACACGCGCGCACACACACACTCTCTCACACACATCTACTCTAACACACACACGTTCTCTCTCTCACACACACACCTCATTTAATCAGAGCTTTGCACTGACCTCCTATCAGGGGACTAGTCTGTAAAGCTCTACAAGGTAACCCGTAGTGGCAGTAACCTGTTGGCAGTTATAATGGGGCACATCCTGAGGATGTGGGGACAACCTGACTTCACACAACCTGACTTCTATCACATATATGTATGGTAACAGGCTGTTTATCTGCTTCCATTGGAATCAAATGGAATCTGGGTTGCCATGTACTCTTCTAGGTTGTGTCTCAAAAGGCACCCTATTTCTGACATTGTGCCCTATGGGCCCTGGTCAATGGTAGTGCTGTATTTAGAGAATATGGTGCCATTTAAGATGCAGACCTCATTACTAAAGTGAAAGTGAATATTGTTACCCCAGGTCAAACTGGAACAAAGCAATCACATGTTGGCATCTTTCATCAGGGGCACGCTGAGGTCGCCAGGTGTGAGCGTGGCAGTTTGAGTGTCATGTAAAGTGACGTCTGGAAGGCGTAGATGACTAGTGTGGGTTCTGACACACTAGTCATCACACAACAAGTAGGTCACATGTCAGTACTTACACACAACCAGTAGGTCACATGTCAGTACTTACACACAACCAGTAGATCACATGTCAGTACTTACACACAACCAGTAGATCACATGTCAGTTCATACACACAACAAGTAGGTCACATGTCAGTACTTACACACAACCAATAGATCACATGTCAGTACATACACACAACCAGTAGGTCACATGTCAGTACTTACACACAACCAGTAGATCACATGTCAGTACTTACACACAACCAGTAGATCACATGTCAGTACTTACACACAACCAGTTGGGCACATGTCAGTACTTACACACAACAAGTAGATCACGTGTCAGTACATACACACAACCAGTAGGTCACATGGAGGAGAGGCGTTGTGCTCTGAGGTGTTGCTTTACTCATTTTTTGAAACCAAGTTTGCTGTTCACTTGCTCTATACAGAGAAAGAGAGAGAGACACAGAGAGAGAGAGACACAGTGAGAGAGACACACAGAGAGAGAGACACACAGAGAGAGAGACACAGAGAGAGAGAGAGGAGGTTATATTAGCAACTCTGATTTGGAAAGAAGAGCATTACCACTCCACCATCGTCCCAGACTGGTGTTGTAATGTGAGCGCCTGAGTGAGAGGGACGAGTGTCGGCCAGGTCTATAAAAGAGCAGTGAGTCATACTCTGTAACTCTTTGCATCCCGAATGGCACCCTATTCCATATATAGTGCACTTCATTTTACCAAGGGCCATAGGGCTTAGGCAATAGGGTGCCATTTGAGACGCAGGTCAGTGGTCATAACCGCCCATCGTCATGGGTCTTTCCTGCTGGAACCTGACAGCTACTGTCAACACTGCTGTCTCATATTTACTAAACAGCATCACTGTTACATCATCGCCAGACCTAGTCCCTTCCTGTCTTAGCCAATCACAAGTCCCGACTGCCTCGATTTACCTCAGTGAGTTTCCGGAGCAAGAGAGAGCTAGAGAGCGAGAGAAAGAGAGAGTGACTGAGAGAGGGAGAAAGAAAAAGTGACAGAGAGGGAGAGAGAGTGAATTGAATAGAATTGAGAGAGAATGAGTGAGAGGAGAAGAGGAGAGAGAGCGAGCGAGAGAATGAGTGAGTGACAGAGCGGGAGAGAGAAAGTGTGACGGAGAGAAAGTGACAGAGGGAGAGAGAAAGAGTGACAGAGAGAAAGTGACAGAGGGAGAGAGAAAGAGTGACAGAGAGAAAGTGACAGAGAGGGAGAGAGAGAGTGACAGAGGAAGTGACAGAGAGAGAAAGAGTGATAGAGAGGGGGAGAGAAAGAGTGATAGAGAGAGGGTGACAGAGAGAGAATGAGTGACAGAGAAGGAGAGAGAAAGAGTGACAGAGAGAAAGTGACAGAGAGGGAGAGAGAAAGAAGGGTGACTGAGAGAATGGCTGAGAGAGGGAGGAGTCAAGAGACCACTAAGCTAAAGTACAGAACATGGAGGGAAATATCTTCCCCAAGGTCTCCACAGGCAGTGGTGTAAAGTACTTAATAAAAATACTTTAAAGTACTACTTAAGTAGTTTTTTGGCGATCTGTACTTTACTTGACTATTTATATTTTTAGACTACTTTTACTTTTACTTCACTACATTCCTAAAGAAAATTATATACTTTTCACTCCATACATTTTCCTGACACCCAAAAGCACTTGTTACATTTTGAATGCTTGAATACTCTCTACTGCCTCTTATATGGTGGACTCACAAAACACAAATGCTTAGTTTGTAAATGATGTCTGAGTGTTGGAGTGTGCTCCTGGCTATCCGTAAATAAAAAACAAGACATCTGTGCCCTCTGGTTTGCTTAAAATACGGATTTTGAAAGGGTTTATACTTAACTTTTGATATTTAAGTATATTTAAAGCCAAATACTTTAAAACTTTTATTCAAGTCATATTTTAATGGGCGACTTTCACTTTTACTTGAGTAATTTCTATGACAGTTTGACAACAGGGTACTTTATCCACCAATAACCAAAGGAGCTAGCAGTAACATCTAGTGGTAATACCAGTGCTCTGGTGTAACTCTCCCCCACCACAGTAACATCTAGTGGTAATCCTCAGAGGCTCTACCAGTGTCAACATCCTGGCAGATTGTCTGCAGCAACAGCACATGCGATGGTTCCCTACTGACAGGCACACATACAGGGGGTGTTCAGTGGTGGCGTTAATCCTAATTACCACACTGTACGTCAATGCTGTGTTTATGAGCTCTCCAATTACAGACGCTCCAGTGAACACAATCAGGTCTCAGACAGGGTCTATCTCCAATAATTCAGAACTTTGCCTGTGACTCTCCTGTCACTCGGTAGAACAACTAGCAACTGTAGGCTACTATCTCAAAATGCTAAAAAATACACTGGCATGCAGTAGGTTTGTCAGTGCTTTCACCTAGGATATGTCATCATCAGTGACAACATGGAGATTGTTAAAGCCAGTTTGCCTTCACACAATTTAAGACAATCCTCATTAAAAAGGGGAGAGCATTATGCAGAAAGAAAAAGTAGATGGTGATCTAATACAGGGTGTCACCCTTACCCTACACACACACACACACACACACACACACACACATCGGTTTCACCCCTGTCCTTCTTCTTCTCCTGCCGGACTCAGACAGACAGACATTTCTGATCAGACAGATGTGCAGAACCTCCCTGGGGTCCTCACTGTGGGTCTGTTACCCGAGGGCACGACTGCTCTCCATCAAACAGACACCTCAGTTTCTGACACACATGTGAACTGAAGTAGACAAGCACGCAGACACACACCTGAGGCCCGTCCATCTCTCTGACACCTCATTGGCTGTGGTGTGTGTGTGTGTGTGTGTGTGTGTGTGTGTGTGTGTGTGTGTGTGTGTGTGTGTGTGTGTGTGTGTGTGTGTGTGTGTGTGTGTGTGTGTGTGTGTGTGTGTGTGTGTGTGTGTGTGTGTGTGTGTGTGTGTGTGTGTGTGTGAGCAGAGGAAAGGGGCCCATGCCAGTGACAGGGAGCCATGGATCTGTTCCAACGTTTCCATGTTGCAGCCACTCTGTTTTCCTCTGCCAGGGAACACAGTATCAGATGGGACAGCCTTTTTAAACCTCTTCTCGAGGACCCCTCCATGTTTCCATGTCGTGGCCACACTGTCTTCTTCTGCCAGGGAACACAGTATCAGATAAGACAGCCTTTATCAAACTCCTCGGGGATCCCAAGACGTTTCACAATTTTGTTGTAGCCCTGATCCAGCTCACCTGATTCACCTAGTCAAGAACCTGAACCAGCTCACCTGATTCACCTAGTCAAGGGCCTGAACCAGCTCACCTGATTCACCTAGTCAAGGACCTGAACCAGCTCACCTGATTCACCTAGTCAAGAACCTGAACCAGCTCACCTGATTCACCTAGTCAAGTGCCTGAACCAGCTCACCTGATTCACCTAGTCAAGGACCTGAACCAGCTCACCTGATTCATCTAGTCAAGGACCTGAACCAGCTCACCTGATTCACCTAGTCAAGGGCCTGAACCAGCTCACCTGATTCACCTAGTCAAGGACCTGAACCAGCTCACCTGATTCACCTAGTCAAGAACCTGAACCAGCTCACCTGATTCACCTAGTCAAGAACCTGAACCAGCTCACCTGATTCACCTAGTCAAGGACCTGATCCAGCTCACCTGATTCACCTAGTCAAGGGCCTGAACCAGCTCACCTGATTCACCTAGTCAAGGACCTGAACCAGCTCACCTGATTCACCTAGTCAAGAACCTGAACCAGCTCACCTGATTCACCTAGTCAAGGACCTGAACCAGCTCACCTGATTCACCTAGTCAAGGGCCTGAACCAGCTCACCTGATTCACCTAGTCAAGGACCTGAACCAGCTCACCTGATTCATCTAGTCAAGGACCTGAACCAGCTCACCTGATTCACCTAGTCAAGAACCTGAACCAGCTCACCTGATTCACCTAGTCAAGGGCCTGAACCAGCTCACCTGATTCACCTAGTCAAGGACCTGAACCAGCTCACCTGATTCACCTAGTCAAGAACCTGAACCAGCTCACCTGATTCACCTAGTCAAGTGCCTGAACCAGCTCACCTGATTCACCTAGTCAAGGACCTGAACCAGCTCACCTGATTCATCTAGTCAAGGACCTGAACCAGCTCACCTGATTCACCTAGTCAAGGGCCTGAACCAGCTCACCTGATTCACCTAGTCAAGGACCTGAAACAGCTCACCTGATTCACCTAGTCAAGAACCTGAACCAGCTCACCTGATTCACCTAGTCAAGAACCTGAACCAGCTCACCTGATTCACCTAGTCAAGGACCTGATCCAGCTCACCTGATTCACCTAGTCAAGGGCCTGAACCAGCTCACCTGATTCACCTAGTCAAGGACCTGAACCAGCTCACCTGATTCACCTAGTCAAGAACCTGAACCAGCTCACCTGATTCACCTAGTCAAGGACCTGAACCAGCTCACCTGATTCACCTAGTCAAGGACCTGAACCAGCTCACCTGATTCACCTAGTCAAGGACCTGAACCAGCTCACCTGATTCACCTAGTCAAGGACCTGAACCAGCTCACCTGATTCATCTAGTCAAGGACCTGAACCAGCTCACCTGATTCATCTAGTCAAGGACCTGAACCAGCTCACCTGATTCACCTAGTCAAGGACCTGAACCAGCTCACCTGATTCATCTAGTCAAGGACCTGAACCAGCTCACCTGATTCACCTAGTCAAGGACCTGAACCAGCTCACCTGATTCACCTCGTCAAGGACCTGAACCAGCTCACCTGATTCACCTAGTCAAGGACCTGAACCAGCTCATAGTTCAAATACATGGAATGACTGGGAGTCCCAGAGTAGAGGTACAAAATGGTTGAGATAGGACACATCAGTCTTGTCTGACTGACTGACTTACTGGACATAGTCGCTTTACACAGAGTAACAGCTCAGCTAACAACACAGCTAACAGCTCAACTACAAGCACAGCTAACAGCTCAGCTAACAGCTCAGCTAACAGCTCAGCTAACAACACAGCTAACAGCTCAGCTAACAACACAGCTAACAACACAGCTAACAGCTCAGCTAACAGCTCAGCTAACAGCTCAGCTAACACAGCTAACAACACAGCTAACAGCTCAACTACAAGCACAGCTAACACAGCTAACAGCTCAGCTAACAACACAGCTAACAGCTCTACTAACAGCTCAGCTAACAACACAGCTAACAGCTCAGCTAACAGCTCAGCTAACAGCTCAGCTAACAGCTCAGCTAACAGCTCAGCTAACAGCTCAGCTAACAGCTCAGCTAACAGCTCAGCTAACAGCTCAGCTAACAGCTCAGCTAACAGCTCAGTTTCTTTCTATCTTGGTGAAGGAGAGATCAGTACATGGGTGTATCTCAATAGTCTAAGGTGGCTTCACTCCTCTTGTCTCTTCACCCTAACATTCACAACAGTATTTATCTACACATACTCAACTTCAACACAGGAAGGAAGGAAGATGTGAATGAAAACACGACAGAAGTTTATGGCTACCACACTTCCTTTTATGTGAATGTTCTGGCTACTGCGCTTCAAATATGGACATTTAACAACCTTTTGGTGTGAAAAACACGCTCCACCGTGTTGGACTGAAGCTGTTGATATAAATCCAAGAGGGAGGTCACACATTGTCTGTGTGATATACGCCGGTTTATATACGATATAAACAAAACCATAAAACCTTCAGAAAAGTTGGCTGTCTTTACAGTGAAAAACCTACCCTTGGATATTAATGTTCGGAAAAAGTTCCTAAACGTTTTCTAGTTTGTCTCCTTTTTTAGACTTTATGGCTGTGGCCCCAATGGCACCCTATTCCCTCCGTAGTGCGCTGATTTTGAGCAGAGCCCTATGGGGGCATAGGGTGCGAACCGATCCCATCCCGTTACAGTATGTTCTCTACCCTTCTGCCCTAAACATACTGTATCTGAATAAATATGCACAGTTAATATACTGTAGGTCACAAGACAAGACATCCCTGTCTTTGATCTAATTTGATCTAATGTGTGATCTTAGTCATATCATTTACCAGTCCAGCGAGGTGGTCCATACTGTGCCTTTGTGTCCACCAAATGAATCTGTCACATACACCTGATAGTATGCAGGTATGCCAGTGCTACCAATGGTTTTTATGGTATTGGGTTTCTTGTCTGAGGGGGGTGCGTCAAAAGGTCAAAGTTCAGAAGTGACTGCTCTGCAAACTGTGATGTCATCAGAATGTTGGGAGGTTCCAAGACGTCACAGAACATTCTACATAAGCTGTTCAGACATGCAGTTAGCTAGATTTTTGACCCCAGCTCCAAGCCAGGGGGGACCATCTTTGGCCTCTGATGCCCAATAAAGTGAGACGCTTTGTGCTGTAGTCAAACTCAACACCCACACTAATACATCGACAACCGTCAGGAAATGTAAAGCCTGAGAGGAGGGTTTTGAACTTTAAACTTGGGGAAATGTGAACTGGGTCAGCGTTAAGAATGTATTTTACAGATCAGGGGTATGTAGGGTGAGACTGTATCGCATCCGGCCGTGATGGGTAGTCCCATAGGGTGGCGCACAATTGGCCCAGCGTCGTCTAGGTTTGGCCGGGGTAGGCCGTCATTGTAAATAAGAATTTGTACTTATCTGACTTGCCTAGTTAGAGACAGAGAGTCAGAGGGATCACACACACTCACACTACATCACACACACTCCATCTACAGTGGGTTGTAATAATGTTGGAGGATGTTTGGGTAATGTTGTAATAACGTTAGAGGATGTTTGTAAAGTGAAGTAACCCCATTGTGAAGTTTGAGCTTTAGATAAAAACATCTGCTGAATAGCATACTGTATATAATTATGAATAATTGGTGAGAGCGAGAGAGAGAGAGAGCTTGCAGTCCAGGAGGTGGTTGCAGACTACCAGGTGTGACATCCCTGAAAACAACCAAGAAACATTACAGAGAATTTGTCCTACTGACAATACTGTATATGTCTACCCAGCAGGAACTGTACTACACCACTGCTCTGCATGAGATGAAGACGCAGTATGAAGTTGAAATGTACAGAGTGTTTGATGTGTACTGGATATTGCATACAGTTCATAAGTTGCTGAATTCATCGTTCTGCCCCTGAGCAAGGTAGTTAACTCACTGTTCCCCGGGTGCCGAAGAAGTGGATGTCGATTATGGCAGCCCCCCGCACCTCTCACCTCCTTTTTCCCTTTCCTATTAAAGATCTGCAAATAAAGTTCAGATGCAATGATTAAATGTGGGTTTGAGACTGTCAACAGGCCATTAACACTGAACCCAAGGCCTGTAGATGGTTACGCAATACAATATCAGATCAACCTCCGTCCTCTCATCTACCTGTGAGAGGACAGATCTGATAAGAGAGAAAGTGGTTTGAGCGGATATGACTAGAGGAGGGCTGACTTTCCAATAAGTAGGACGGAAAAATGTTCTCTCAACTCAGGACTACTGTAGACTTGTCCAGATAACTACACGACTACTGTAGACGTGTCCAGATAATTACACGACTACTGTAGACGTGTCCAGATAACTACACGACTACTGTAGACGTGTCCAGATAACTACACGACTACTGTAGTCGTGTCCAGATAATTACACGACTACTGTAGACGTGTCCAGATAACTACACGACTACTGTAGACGTGTCCAGATAACTACACGACTACTGTAGACGTGTCCAGATAACTACACGACTACTGTAGACTTGTCCAGATAACTACACAACTACTGTAGACTTGTCCAGATAACTACACGACTACTGTAGACTTCAGTAGACTTGTCCAGATAACTACACGGCTACTGTAGACTTCAGAAGACTTGTCCAGATAACTACACGGCTACTGCAGACTCATCCAGATAACTACACGACTACTGTAGACTTGTCCAGATAACTACACAACTACTGTAGACTTGTCCAGATAACTACACGACTACTGTAGACTTCAGTAGACTTGTCCAGATAACTACACGACTACTGTAGACGTGTCCAGATAACTACACGACTACTGTAGACGTGTCCAGATAACTACACAAATACTGTAGACTTCAGTAGACTTGTCCCGGAAACTATGTCACCATACGTTCAGTGGTTATCTGGAGAGGAGAGTGTTACTACTGCCGGCATTCAGATGATCTGGTAAGTGAAGTGTTAAGAGCGTATTGGGAAACAGAGACAGGGGAACATAAAGTCCTTGCGGGGCTGAAAGAAACAGAACACCTCCCAAGAAATGGTGACATTCATTTCAGCAACCCTACAGATAGAGCCCACACGTTCCTCCTTCCTCTGTGTGTGTGTCTGTATGTGTGTTGAAGGTGTGTGTTTATGTGTCTGCGTTCACGTGTGATTGTGTGTGTGTGTGTGTGTGTGTGTGTGTGTGAGGGTGTGTATGTTTGTGTGCCCATAGAGAGAGCAAAGCAACTTCAATACCTTGTTCTACATACAGGAGGATAAAGGAGGGGAACACACTTTACAGGAGGGGGACACATTTTACAGGAAGATAAAGGAGGGGAATACACTTTACAGGAGGATAAAGGAGGGGAACACACTTTACAGGAGGATAAAGGAGGGGAACACACTTTACAGGAGGATAAAAGAGGGGAACACACTTTACAGGAGGATCAAGGAGGGGAACACACTTTACAGGAGGATAAAGAAGGGGAACACACTTTACAGGAGGATAAAAGAGGGGGACACACTTTACAGGAGGATAAAGGAGGGGAACACACTTTACAGGAGGATAAACACACTTTACAGGAGGATCAAGGAGGGGAACACACTTTACAGGAGGATAAAGGAGGGGAACACACTTTACAGGAGGATAAAGGAGAGGAACACACTTTACAGGAAGATAAAGGAGGGGAACACACTTTACAGGAGGATCAAGGAGGGCAACACACTTTACAGGAGGATGAAAGAGGGGACCACACTTTTAATTTGTTCATCGTCAATCACATGGTTCTCATTTTGTCAGCAGCATAAAGCTGCAGGTAATTCAGAACTGAACTTCCCCCTGGTCCTCATGGGATTCTGATTTTGACTGCTATGTAGGAGGGGGAACACTTTCCCTTTCGGGTTTGGGGACCCTGATATAATGACTGCGAGCTTTACACCACTCCAGCCGACACGCTTGGCCATAAGCATGGTGATTTTGTGCAGCTGCTCAGCCAAAGAAACCCATGTAGTTCTCAACAGACAGTTATTGTTCGTTGATTACGTTCCATTACGTTGTCCGAACGTTGATTCCAGAGGCAGTTTGGAACTCGGTAGTGAGTGTTGCAACCGAGGACGGACACTTTTTACGCGCTTCAGCACTTGGCGGTCCCGTTCTGTAAGCTTGTGTGGCCTACCCCTTCACGGCTGGGCCATTGTTGCTCCTAGACGTTTCCACTTCACAGTAACAGGACTTACAGTTGACCGGAGCAGCTCTGGCAAGGCAGACATTTGACGAACTGACTTGTTGAAAAGGTGGCATCCTATGACGGTGCCACATGGAAAGTCACTGAGCTCTTCAGTAAGGCCATTCTACTGCTAATGTTTGTCTATGGAGATTGCATGGCGGTGTGCTTGAATTTATATACCTGTCAGCAACGGACGTGGCTGAAATAGATTAATCCACTAATTTGAAGAGGTGTCCACATACTTTTGTGTATATATTGTATTTGTTATGGCCATCCCCCCCACACAGTCTCCGTACATGTATGTTTGTGTGTTTAATTGCTAAATTCACATGAATTATGTATCAATAACATAGTGTATTAGTGTAACATGATGAGGTTACGAGGTTACGAGGTGACATGAACAAGGAGGTCCGAGACGGCCGTGGATCTCAAGACAAGACACCTGTTTGAGTATTTCTTTAGAACGTAATGAAACTATTGGAACATTTTCCTCCAAAATCGTACAATACCTCCAGGGGTCTTTCAATATAATCTCTGATGTTATTCTCTTTCTTTTAGCTGTCAGACCTGTTTTCAAGCTGTGCTTGATTGAGCTTGCCTTGCACAATGGAACCAATAGGATAGTTGCAAAAGTGGAAGCCCCGCCCATCTGACACTCCAGACAGGCTAAAGCAAAACAAAATAAACAGTAAACCTCTGGTCTGGCTGCTGTAGGTGGTTAGGAATCTGCTGGCAAGCTGCAAAGCGCATTGGTCACTGCTTCCTCTTTCCCTTAGAATGTCTTTCTCTCTGGTGTCTCAGTGTGACTCAAGCACACACACACACACAAACACACACACACACAGCCCAATGTAGTGTGTGTGTGTGTGTGTGTGTGTGTGTGTGTGTGTGTGTGTGTGTGTGTGTGTGTGTGTGTGTGTGTGTGTGTGTGTGTGTGTGTGTGTGTGTGTGTGTGTGTGTGTGTGTGTGTGTGTGTGTGATGACTGTGTGTGTGTGTGTGTGTGTGTGATGACTGTGTTTGCTTTGAGGAGATATACAACATAACCTCTGAGCAGATCGTGTTGAAGCATGTTGGAATACTCTCCTCTCTCATCCTGTTCTCTGAGTAAACAGTCACCTAAGTGATTGGATGGATACAGGTAACTGCCAAAACAATGGAACCACTTGAATAAATTAGGGATACAAAGTATATTGAAAGTAGGTGCTTCCACAGGTGTGATTCCTGAGTTAATTAAGGAATTAACATCCCATCAAGCTTAGAGCCACGTATAAAAATGCTGGGCAGGCCTTTGTTTGGCTACCATGGCTATTCCCCCATAGGAAGACAATGTCCCTAGCCACAGGGTAGGTCACAGTGGTCACTAAATGGTTTGATGAGCATGAAGATTATGAAAACCATATGCCATGGCCGTCTCAGTCATCAGATCTCAGCCCAATTGAAACTAATGGGAGATTCTGGAGCAGTGCCTGAGACAGCATTTAACACCACCATCTACAAAACACCAAATGATGGAATTTCTTAATGAAGAACGATGTTGTATCCCTCTAATAAAGTTCCAGACACTTGTAGTTGTAGAATCTACAGCAAGGTTCATTGAGGTTGTTTTGGCCCAACGCCCTATTAATTCACTTTATGTTGGTGTTTCCTTTATTTTGGAAGTAGCTGCTCTACTTCTGTAACCAATCCATTACCTCGAGGAAGGAAGCTAGGAGTGGTACATTTACGAAGTATACTATCAACGCTGGACAGGGTCCAGTTGATGGAGTCTGAGATGCCTGTCATTGGGTTCAGTTAGTAAACTGATAATTCACTGTAATTAACATTGTCCTCAGAGGGCGTCTGTCCCATTAAACTCTAAAGGAGGAGGGCCAGAGGTTGGGGAGGGGGAGGATGGGTTCATATACCTTTTAGATGAGGTGGGGTTAAGGTCGTGGTAGAAGGGAAGGTATTTAACCCTTGGAGGACTGGGGAGTGGAAGGTATTTAACCCTTAGAGGCCTGGGGAGGGGAAAGTATTTAACCCTTAGAGGACTGGGGAGGGGAGGATATTTTACCCTTAGAGGACTGGGGAGGGGAATGTATTTTCCCTTTAGGGGACTAGGGAGGGGAAGGTATTTTACCCTTACAGAACTGGGGATGGGGAGGTATTTTACCCTGACAGGACTGGGGAGGGGAAGGTACTTTACCCTTAGAGGACTGGGGAGGGGAAGGTATTTAACCCTTAGAGGACTGGGGAGGGGAAGGTTTTTTACTCTTACAGGACTGGGGAGGGGAAGGTATTTAACCCTTAGAGTACTGGGGAGTGGAAGGTATTTAACCCTTAGAGGACTGGGGAGGGGAAGGTATTTAACCCTTAGAGGACTGGGGAGGGGAAGGTATGGAACCCTTAGAGGACCGGGGAGGGGGAGGTATTTAACCCTTAGAGGACTGGGGAGGGGAAGGTATTTAACCCTTAGAGGACTGGGGAGGGGAATGTATTGAACCCTTAGAGGACTGGGGAGGGGAAGGTATTTTACCCTTAGAGTACTGGGGAGTGGAAGGTATTTAACCCTTAGAGGACTGGGGAGGGGAAGGTATTTTACCCTTACAGGACTGGGGAGGGGAGGATATTTTACCCTTAGAGGACTGGGGAGGGGAGGATATTTTACCCTTAGAGGACTGGGGGTTTGAATGTATTTTACCTTTAGGGGACTAGGGAGGGGAAGGTATTTTACCCTTACAGAACTGGGGATGGGAAGGTATTTTACCCTGACAGGACTGGGGAGGGGAAGGTATTTTACCCTTAGAGGACTGGGGAGGGGAAGGTATTTAACCCTTAGAGGACTGGGGAGGGGAAGGTATTTTACACTTAGAGCACAGGGGAGGGGAAGGTATTTTACCCTTACAGGACTGGGGAGGGGAAGGTATTTTACCCTTAGAGGACTGGGGAGGGGAAGGTATTTAACCCTTAGAGGACTGGGGAGGGGAAGGTATTTTACACTTAGAGCACAGGGGAGGGGAAGGTTTTTTACTCTTACAGGACTGGGGAGGGGAAGGTATTTAACCCTTAGAGTACTGGGGAGTGGAAGGTATTTAACCCTTAGAGGACTGGGGAGAGGAAGGTATTGAACCCTTAGAGGACTGGGGAGAGGAAGGTATTGAACCCTTAGAGGACTGTGGAGGGGAAGGTATTGAACCCTTAGAGCACAGGGGAGGGGAAGGTATTTTACCCTTAGAGGACTGGGGAGGGGAAAATATTTTACCCTTATAGGACTGGGGAGGGGAGGGTATTTTACCCTTACAGGACTGGGGAGGGGAGGATATTTTACCCTTACAGGACTGGGGATGGGAAGGTATTTTACCCTTACAGGACTGGGGAGGGGAAGGTATTTTACCCTTACAGGACTGGGGAGGGGAGGATATTTTACCCTTACAGAACTGGGGATGGGAAGGTATTTTACCCTTACAGGACTGGGGAGGGGAAGGTATTTTACCCTTACAGGACTGGGGAGGGGAAGGTATTTTACCCTTAGAGGACTGGGGAGGGGAAGGTATTGAACCCTTAGAGGACTGGGGAGGGGAAGGTATTGAACCCTTAGAGGACTGGGGAGGGGAAGGTATTTTACCCTTACAGGACTGGGGAGGGGAAGGTATTGAACCCTTAGAGGACTGGGGAGGGGAAGGTATTTAACCCTTAGAGGACTGGGGAGGGGAAGGTATTGAACCCTTAGAGGACTGGGGAGGGGAAGGTATTTAACCCTTAGAGGACTGGGGAGGGGAAGGTATTGAACCCTTAGAGGACTGGGGAGGGGACGGTATTTAACCCTTAGAGGACTGGGGAGGGGAAGGTATCTGGTAGAGCACATCCATAGAATGAACAATGGCTTGGAAATAGCACTTAGTTTGATCTATATTATCCCCAGTTAGACAGGGTGGAGTGGAGGGAGGGAGGTTGGCTGCTCTGCAATATCCTCAAGGGCAACGTGATGTAGTTGACCCCTGCAGACAAGGTCACAGTGTCTACTAGCGTTCACTCTGTAACTGACTGACTATCTAGTACGTGTTGTTAGAAGTAGGACTGTAGCTGACACTGAGATTCTAGAAAGTATACCTCAAGTACACACACACACACACACACACACACACACACACACACACACACACACACACACACACACACACACACACACACACACACACACACACACACACACACACACACACACACACACACACACACACACACACACACACACACACACACACACACACACACACACACACACACACACACACAATCAACAGCAGATGGTTGGTGACGTCACTGACAATCCATCTCCCCTCCAACACAACAATGCATGGTCGAGACGATGGCATATTCTGGTCACTGGCTTTTATAGCCTGAGCTTGATATCGCAACCGTTAATTAAAACTCATCCGTGCCCATTTGGTTAATCTGGTTATGTTAGCCGCTCTAATACATGGAAGACAGACTCTGAGATATTATCTTGTCTCTATGCTCCAGTGTCTTCTCTGATAGAGCTGCAGCCATGTCTGTGATTCTGATTCAACTTCACACACCGTTACCAGCCTTGACCCCAGCTGCTCTGGCTTCTGGCCGGCTCTGTCTGTCCTCATTCAACACTTCCTGGTACTTCTCAGAGAGAGAGCTCTAGGTGGCTGTTGTTGAGGTAGCTTATCTGCTTCATTCATAGTTTACAGTCATACCTACAATGTCTGACTAAAAATGGTCTGATGAATAGAATGAAATCAAATAGAACAGATTAGAATAGAGTAGGATATAATCAAATAGAACACAATAGAATAGTGTAGAATATAATCAAATAGAACACAATAGAATAGTGTAGAATATAATCAAATAGAACATAATAGAATAGTGTAGAATATAATTAAATAGAACACAATGGAATAGTGTAGAATATAATCAAATAGAATATAATAGAATAGTGTAGAATATAATCAAATAGAACACAATAGAATAGTGTAGAATATAATCAAATATAACATAATAGAATAGTGTAGAATATAATCAAATAGAACACAATGGAATAGTGTAGAATATAATCAAATAGAATATAATAGAATAGTGTAGAATATAATCAAATAGAACACAATAGAATAGTGTAGAATATAATCAAATAGAACACAATAGAATAGTGTAGAATATAATCAAATAGAACACAATAGAATAGTGTAGAATATAATCAAATAGAACATAATAGAATAGTGTAGAATATAATCAAATAGAACACAATAGAATAGTGTAGAATATAATCAAATAGAACATAATAGAATAGTGTAGAATATAATCAAATAGAATAGAATAGAATAGTGTAGAATATAATCAAATATAATATACTAGAATAGTGTAGAATATAATCAAATAGAATAGTGTAGAATATAATCAAATAGAACATAATAGAATAGTATAGACTATAATCAAATAGAACACAATGGAATAGTGTAGAATATAATCAAATAGAACATAATAGAATTGTGTAGAATATAATCAAATATAATATAATAGGATACAGAATAGAATAGAATATTTAAGCAATAAGGCACAAGGTGGTGTGGTATATCATTTATTTTAAAAAGTAATTATTGTTCTTCTGTACTTGAAGCTGTTAAAATGGCCTCCACTGAGGATTCACCCTTGAGTCCAGGCATAAGAGAGAGGCTTGGCAGTTCTCTAGGGGATGTGTGTGTGTGTCTGTGGGTGTGTGTGTGTGTGTGTGTGTGTGTGTGTGTGCCTGTGCCTGTGTGTCTGTGTGTGTGTGTGTGTGTGTGTGTGTGTGTGTGTGTGTGTGTGTGTGTGTGTGTGTGTGTGTGTGTGTGTGTGTGTGTGTGTGTGTGTGTGTGTGTGTGTGTGTGTGTGTGTGTGTGTGTGTGTGTGTGTGTGTGTGTGTGTGTGTGTGTGTGTGTGTGTGTGTGTGTGCGTGTGCATGTATATGTGTGTGTTCTGAGCCAACATTAACACAATGCAAACCAGCCAGCCAGCCAGACTGTGAGATCAGTGAGAACACAGGGAGTTGAGATCTTCTAAGCCTTAGCCTCTGTTGGCTGGCAGGCCTTCCTGATAAAGCTGTCAGGGGTGATATCATATGATTGTATGGGAAAGTTTTTCTCTATCCCCTGACATTTGTACTACAGTAGAAATGTGGCCCTGCCTCTGCCCACAGCTATCCAAACACATGAGTGATAGATCACAGATAAAAAAAGTGTGACAAAACGAATGGAGAGATAATTCCTCCATCCACAGAAAACGAGTGATGTCTCATTCTCTGACCTAATCTCCTATTTTGGGAGTTGGCATCTTTCTGTTGGTCATTATTATTTTTTTGAGGGGCTTCCATGGGCATGCTTGCCTTTGATTCATGTATTACCCAAACATAACAATCCTAGTCTCTGTCATGCCACAGGAAATCGATGCTCTGACAAAACAAATATTCCATAACATCCCTCAAGGTAGTTTTCATTTGATAAAATTAATTCTGTCAGGAATTCTGTTCAACATCGTAATAAAATGATAAATATTCCTTTTAATGTCATTGAGGAAATCTGATTTGAAACCGAGACATGCTTTGTGGCTGCTCTTGGATATACTGTACGGTTTATATTAACTGATTACAGGATAGCTTTGTTTTGCGAAGTTGTATATTAGAGCACGTTAGTTGGCATACCGTGCCATCAGAAAGTATTCAAACCCCTATTACACATTTTATTGTGTTACAGCCTGAATTGAAAATGGTTCTAATAATATTTTTTCTCTTACCGATCTACACACAATACCCCATAATGACAAAGTGGAAACATGTTTTGAGAAATGTTAGATCATTTATTCAAAATGAAATACAGAAATATTTAATTGACATACGTATTTACATGTTAGAATCACCTTTGACAGCTTTGAGTCTTTCTGGGTACATCTCTAAGAGCTTTGAGTCTTTCTGGATGAGTCTCTAAGAGCTGTGAGTCTTTCTGGGTAAGTCTCTAAGAGCTGTGAGTCTTTCTGGGTAAGTCTCTAAGAGCTGTGAGTCTTTCTGGGTAAGTCTATGAGCTGTGAGTCTTTCTGGGTAAGTCTCTATGAGCTGTGAGTCTTTCTGGGTAAGTCTCTAAGAGCTGTGAGTCTTTCTGGGTAAGTCTCTAAGAGCTGTGAGTCTTTCTGGGTAAGTCTCTAAGAGCTTTGAGTCTTTCTGGGTAAGTCTCTAAGAGCTTTGAGTCTTTCTGGGTAAGTCTCTAAGAGCTTTGAGTCTTTCTGGGTAAGTCTCTAAGAGCTTTGTACATCTGGATTGTAATAATAGTTGTCCATTTATTTTCAACATTCTTCAAGCTCTGTCAAATAGGTTGTTGATCATTGCTAGACAACCATTTCCAGGTCTTGCCATAGATTTTCAAGCACATTTAAGACAAAACTGCAACTCGGCCACTCACGAACATTCACTGTCTTGGAAAGTAACTCCAGTGTATATTTTGCTTTGTGTTTTAGGTTATTGTCCTGCTGAAAGGTAAATTCCTCTCCTAGTGGCTGGCGGAAAGCAGACTGAACCAGGTTTACCTCTAGGATTTTGCCTGTGCCAGTCAGTTTATTTTTTATCCTGAAAAACTCCTCAGTATTTAACTATTACAAGCATACCCATAAGGTGATGCAGCCACCACTATACTTGAAAATATGGAGAGTGGTACTCAGTAATGTGTTGTACTGGATTTGACCCAAACATAACACTTTTGTATTCAGAACAAAAAAGTTAATTGCTTTGCCACATTTGTTGCCGTTTTACTTTAGTACATTGTTGCAAACAGGATGCATGTTTTGGAATAGTTTTGTTTTAGTCTACAGGCTTCCTCCTTTTCACTCTGTCAATTAGGTTAGTATTGTGGAGTAACTACAATGTTGTTGGTTTCCGTTTTGCTCTACGACGCCCACAAGTGTCATGGGACTCGTCTGAAGGTAACAGGTGAAGCTGAAGGTGAAGGAAATGTTGTGCCTACCCAAAAAAGGGTAGGATATGTGTCTTATATCTCCTAGATAGAGTTCAAGACCTTGTATCTCATGATTTATTTTTTGGACTGTCTTTTTTGCCATCTATGAATGTGTTATTCAATGCATTTCTCTTGATTTTAGTAGTAAAGAACAAATTCAAAATGTTATCAAATATCATCGTAGTGATTTGGTGTATTGATACACAAGCCACAGTGTAATGAATAACTTCACCAGGCTCAAAGGGATATTCAATGTCTGCTTTTTTTTACCATTATGTGCCCTTCTTTGCAAGGCATTGGAAAACCTCCCTGGTCTTTATGGCTGAATCTCTTTTAGAAATGTACTGCTCGACTGAGGAACCTTACAGATAATTGCACATGTGAGGTACAGAGATGAGGTAGTCATTCAAAAATAATTTTTAACTCTATTATTGCACACGGAGTGAGCAGGCAACTTATTATGTGACTTGGTAAGTACATTTTTACTCCTCAACATATTTAGGCTTGCCACAACAGGAATGTTGAATACTTATTGACTCAAGACATTTCAAATTTCATTTTTTATTCATTTGTTAAGATTTCTAAAAAGATAATGAGACTATTGTAACGTTTCTCGTCCTCTTCGTCTGAGGGGTAGCAAGGATCGGATTAATACGCAGCGTGGTAAGTGTCCATTTTAATTCATTAAAACTGAACACTAAAAAATACAAAATAGCAAAGTGAATGGCGACACCGTGCGTTTAACCGCATAACACGGTGACTGACCAGTATCACGCTGCTTACAATAAGCACGAGGAGTGGGCTCAGGTCTCCAACCTGACTCTGCCACAAACCCCGTGTGTCCCCCCCAAAACATTTTTGGGGCTGCCTCTCGTGCCTGCCGTGCTGCCGTGCTGCCTCCTCATATCGCCGCCGCTCAGCAGAGCTGAGCTGGAGGCAGCGATATTCCCCAGCCTGTGCCTAGGGTCCTTTTCCATCCAAAATCTCCTCCCATGTCCAGGAGTCCAGAACTCGCTGCTGCCCGATACCACGCTGCTTGGTCCTTGGTTGGTGGGTGATTATGTAACGGTTCTCGTCCTCTTCGTCTGAGGAGTAGCAAGGATCGGACCAATACGCAGCGTGGTAAGTGTCCATTTTAATTTATTAAAACTGAACACTGAAAAATACAAAATAACAAAGTGAATAACACCGAAAACCGAAACAGTCCTGAAACGTGAAAAAAACACTACAACAGGAAACAATCACCCACCACACACAATGAAAAACAGGCTACCTAATTATGGCTCCCAATCAGAGACAACGACTGACACCTGCCTCTGATTGAGAACCATACTAGGCCCAACACATAGAAAACTAACAACAGAACAAAACATAGAAAAACAACATAGAATGCCCACCCCAACTCACGCCCTGACCAACTAAAATAAAGACATAAAAAAGGAACTAAGGTCAGAACGTGACAACAATTGTGTGTAGGCCAGGGACAACAGTTTTTAAATTGAATCCATTTTAAATTCAGGCTGTAATGGAACAAAATGTGGAAATAGTCAAGCGGTGTGAGTACTTTCTGAAGTCACTGCAGTATTTCCATGAAGAGGTAGATTCCATAATTCTTGGAATCCAGTAGCACAACACAAATAAACTAATCCTTTCTAATCTAGCTAATCATAACACACTGACAACACTCATAAAACTTCAGACTCTTATCACCAAAAGATGTATCACTCAGTGATATAAACAGATCAGGATTAAATCAGGACGTGGAGATGTCCTCGAAATAGGTTGTTTTTAAAGAATCCTAACTGGGACTGCGTAGTTTGCATAGGTAGAGCCACCTTTTGCAGCAGTTAGAGCTGCAGGTATCTTGGAGTATGTCTCTATCAGCTTATCAGTATGTCTCTATCAGATTTTTGCCCATTCTTCAAGGGAAAACTGCTCCAGCTCCTTCACGTTGGATGGGTTCCACTGGTGTACAGCAATCTTTAAGTCATATCACAGATTCTCAGACATAGTGTTTTCCTTGATGTCCAAAAAAAACAGTTTTTGTCATATCAAAGCAGAGAACCTTCTTCCATATGTTTGGGGAGGCTCCAACATGCCTTTTGGCGAACACCAAACGCATTTGTTTATTTTTTTCTTTAACCTCTACTTCCTCACAAACCCGGGTCCGGGAGCACCCCCATCAGTAAAAAAAGCTGACTAGCATAGGCTAGCATAGCGTCACAAGTAAATAGTAGCATCTAAATATCATTAAATCACAAGTCCAAGACACCAAATGAAAGATACACATCTTGTGAATCCAGACATCATTTCTGATTTTTAAAATGTTTTACAGGGAAGACACAATATGTAAATCTATTAGCTAACCACGTTAGCAAAAGACACCACTTTTTTACTTACCATTTTTTTACTCCATCAGTAGCTATCACAAATTCGACCAAATAAAGATATAAATAGCCACTAACCAAGAAACCACTTCATCAGATGACAGTCTGATAACATATTTATTGTATAGCACATGTTTTGTTAGAAAAAATTGCATATTTCAGGTATAAATCATAGTTTACCATTGCAGCCACTATCACAACTCTCACCAAAGCGACTAGAATAACTACAGAGACCATCGTGTATTACCTAATTACTCATAAAACATTTCTTAAAAATACACAGCTGTAACGGCTGTCTTTCGGTGAGTTAGTAGACCAAGGCGCAGCGGGTTGTGAATACATAATGACTTTAATGCAAGACGAAGAACAGACACGAAATACACTTGACTAATTTACAAAATAACAAAACGAACTAGACAGACCTAAACTACGAACTTACATGAAACGAAGAACACATGAACAGGAACGACCGAACGAAACGAGACGAGACAGTACCGTGTGGTGCAATAAACACAGACACAGCGACAATCACCCACAAACAAACAGTGAGAACAACCTACCTTAATATGACTCTCAATTAGAGGAAAACGCAAAACACCTGCCTCTAATTAAGAGCCATACCAGGCAACCCAAAACCAACATAGAAATGAAAAACATAGACTGCCCACCCAAAACTCACGCCCTGACCAATGTAACGGATGTGAAATGGCTAGCTAGTTAGCGGGTACGCGCTAGTAGCATTTCAATCAGTTACGTCACTTGCTCTGAGACTTTAAGTAGTGTTGCCCCTTGCTTTGCAAGGGCCGCGGCTTTTGTGGAGCGATGGGTAATGACGCTTCGTGGGTGTCAGTTGTTGATGTGTGCAGAGGGTCCCTGGTTCGCGCCCGTGTCGGGGCGAGGGGACGACATAAAGTTATACTGTTACACCAACACACACATACAACACAACAGAAAACAGGTCAGGAACGTGACAACAGCGTACAGCAGATGAAAGACACAGATCTTGTGAATCCAAGATCTGTTACAGCGAAAACACAATATAGCGTTATATTAGCTTTCCACAATAGCAAACATCACAACAGCATTGATTCAAGGCAAAAATAGCGATAACGTATAAACCACCAAAATATATACATTTTTTCACTAACCTTCTCAGAATTCTTCAGATGACAGTCCTATAACATCATATTACACAATGCATATAGAGTTTGTTCGAAAATGTGCATATTTAGCGGCTCAAATCGTGCTTATACAATGTGATTAGTGTCCAAAACCTCAAGCAATCTGTCCGGCGCCATCTTGGAGAGGCACCTATTCTAATCGAAAACTATTCATAAACTTGACTAAAAAAAATCAGGTTGGACAGCAATTGAAAGACAAATTAGTTCTTAATGCAATCGCCGGGTTCCATTTTTAAAATTAACGTTACTTCAAAATACAGCGTGCGATAAAGCAAGGCTGCACTGCAAGTAATGGCGGCTTATGCATTTGACTTTTTTCAACAGAACAACGAATTATCAGCATAAATAGTTCTTACTTTTTGATGAACTCTCATCAGAATCTTGGGAAAGGTGTCCTTTGTCCAAAAGAATCGTTGCTAGGTTGGAGAACGTCCTCTTCAACGTTGCAATTAGCAGTAAACATTAGCATTCGAGCCAGAGATACCCAACTTCCTACAACGCCACGAAAATAAATACCCGAAAATCGCAATATACTTACATAAACTGATATAATTTGGTTCAAAATAACAAGATTATGACGTCTTTAAAGCCTATATCGAATAAAAACACAGCCGGAAATGTCTAAGATCTATAACCGATGCTTCTAGTACAATGTGCCAAGGTCCTCAGTGCGTCAGAGCGAAGGGGAAAAAGAACGATACACGTCTTTGCCAAGTCAATTATAACCTTTGAGATCTACGTAGAGACTCCATTTCAAGTCTCCCTATTCGCTAACAACCAGGGGAAGGCGTATGCAGTGCATCTCAACCAATAGAAGACAGGCAGAGTTATACACAGGTCTCAGAGCAGCTTGGAAAATTTGGCATTCTCACATCCACATAGGAAAATTGCTCTAAGTCCAGTTCTGTTTCACTCACAGATATAATTCAAACGGTTTTAGAAACTAGAGAGTGTTTTCTATCCAATAGTAATAATAATATGCATATTGTACGAGTAAGAATTAAGTACGAGGCAGTTTAATTTGGGAACGTCATAATTACAAAGTGCTAACAGCTCCCCCTATTGACAAGAAGTTTTAAGCAATGGCTTTTTTCTGGCAAATCTTCCTTACCGCCCAGCTCTGTGGAATGTAAGGTTTAAAGTGGTCCTATGGACAGATACTCCAATCTCTGCTGTGGAGCTTTGCAGCTCTTTCAGGTTTGGCTTTGGTCTCTTTGATGCCCCTCTGATTAATGCCCACCTTGCCTCGTCCGTGAGTTTTGGCAGCCCTCTCTTGGTAGGTTTGTTGTGGTGCCATATTCTTTCTATGTTTTTTATAATGATGCTCTGTGGGATGTTCAAAGTTTCTGATATTTTTTTATAACCCAAACCTGATCTGTTTGGAGAGCATGTTGGTCTTCATGGTGCCACTTTATTTTTTTTGCTTTATTTAACTAGACAAGTCAGTTAAGAACAAATTCTTATTTTCAATGATGACGTATGAACAGTGGATTAATTGCCTTGCTCAGAGGCAGAATGCCAGAGTTTTACCTTGTCAGTTCAAGGATTTGATCTTGCAACCTTTCGGTTACAAGTCCAGCAATCTAACCACTAGGCTACCTTCCGCCCCACTTCCTTTGGTGGTGCCCCTGGCTTAGTGGTGTTGCAGACTCTGGGGCCTTTTTGAACAGGAGTATATATACTGAGACCATGTGGCAGATCATGTGACACTTAGATTGCACACAGGTGGACTTGTTATGTGACAACTAATTATGTGACTTGTGAAGGTAACTTCACAAATTTCACAAATTTGGACTATATTGTGTATGTCCATTACATGAAATCCAAATAAAAATCTATTTAAATTACAGGTTGTAATGCAACAAGATAGGAAAAATGCCAAGGGGGTGAATACTTTTGCAAGGCACTGTAAATCTAGCTACCTAAGTCAGCCATTGGCTAGGCCATCAGAAGCTAGATAAAGGCATTTACCATTCAACTGTATTAGGGCAACATTTTGGAGTGACAGTGGAATCAACCAATCACATTTTGACTTAATGAGCGGAAAAGGTTTTTATAAAAACTTGGGACCTCATGAAGGCCAACAGGTCACTGCGCAATAGCGAGCAGTAGTTTTCCAACGTGTAGCTAGGTTTTGTTTTCGGGGTAGTTTGCAGCAGCTGCAGCAGGTGTTGCTAATCTTTTAGCTTCTCCCTATTCAATGATAACTTTCAACAAGAAGTTACGCTTCAAATGATTAACATCTGGGGAACTGTGTTTTTTATTGCAGCGATCTTGCTGTTTTAAGCCTCTTTGAAAATAACATATGTGTGTGAGACATTGTTGCATTAAAAGTGGAACTGACAGCATTTTAGCAACATGTGACCTGTTCACCGGATGTGCTTCCTGTCCCAGACCTGCTGTTTTCAACTCTCTAGAGACCGCAGGAGCGGTAGAGATACTCTTAATGATCGGCTATGAAAAGCCAACTGACATTTACTCCTGAGGTGCTGACTTGCTGCACCCTCGACAACTACTGTGATTATTATTATTTGACCATGCTGGTCATTTATGAACATTTGAACATCTTGGCCATGTTCTGTTATAATCTCCACCCGTCACAGCCAGAAGAGGACTGGCCACCCCTCATAGCCTGGTTCCACTCTAGGTTTCTTCCTAGGTTTTGGCCTTTCTAGGGAGTTTTTCCTAGCCACCGTGCTTCTACACCTGCATTGCTTGCTGTTTGGGGTTTTAGGCTGGGTTTCTGTACAGCACTTTGAGATATCAGCTGATGTAAGAAGGGCTATATAAATACATTTGATTTGATTTGATTAAAATCTGTTCATATAGGAAGGAAGAATATGACAAGTGACCACTTAGATATGGTAATTTTCATGTTCTCATAAATTGTTTGAATATTTGGGGATGACGTTTACTATCAATATAGAGTGGGAAAGCGGACATGCATTTGGACAATTAACAGACACTGCAGCAAATAAAACCGAATCAAAACATTTGTCTTGTCCAGGACCGGAGTTTACACAGACCGATGCGCTATAGCCAATCAGAGCTACAGTAGACCTTTACACAAACAAGCCATGTGCCACATGACATCATTCACTTTGAACTAGACTGTGTGTTTACAGGCAGTTGCAACAGCGTGATTTTAGATCATTAGAACGCATTTGCCAAAGGCCACAAAAAACACCTGAATGGATTTCTGCAAATAACTAAACACCACGGAGTGCTCTTACATTTGGGAACTTTACAGTCCTATTTATCAAACAACCATGAAAAGGTAGGCTCTCTCTCCCTCAGTTATGCACATCAACAACAACAAGATCAACAACTAATGCTAGCCAGAGCAAGATGAGCTCAAATCTAACAAAGGAACATTAAACAACCCTAACAAACTTTTTCGGCTAGATGGCCATCAAAATTCCACAAATAAACAATGGGGAATTGTAGCCTCCTAGTCCTTCTACAGATTGCCTGCAAATGCATGCTTGTCCCAATCAAGCACCCTAGCTAACTGGCTAAAGTTGGCTAGCTTGCTAGCTAGCGACTTCCAGACACAAATGAGAGACACAAATGAACACCTCACTCTGACCATTTTACTCACCGTAGCAGAGCTGCTTAGGCTGTTTACATGTTATCTAGAGCGTTCTTTACTCATTTACTTTTTTGCCTATGTTTACTGACACCGGTCATATTCAGCAGGTGTTGCACTTTGGTAAATTCATCAGTTGTTCTCTGCAATGGCACACTCAGACGAGAGTGCTCTGAAATCGGAGTAGATAGCCAGAGTGAATTTGCGAAAGCAAGAGATATGCTAACTGGATAACAGTCATTCAAGTTCTTGCTAGCTAACCAAATGATACCTGCATCTCTAGCTGTGTATAGCCACCGAGAAACGATATGAGGGAAAAAAGTAGTTGCCATTCCTTGGCGTCCACATCACCAACAAACTAACATGGTCCAAGCACACCAAGACAGTCGTGAAGAGGGCACAACAAAACCTATTCCCCCTCAGGAGACTGAGAACATTTGGCATGGGTCCCCAGATCCTCAAAAGGTTTTTGAGAGCATCTTGATGGGGTGCATCACTGCCTGGTATGACTGCTCGGCCTCTGACCGCAAGGCACTGGTCATAGACTGCTCTCTCTGCTGACGCACGGCAAGCGGTACCGGAACGCCAAGTCTAGGTCCAAGAGGCTTCCAAACAGCATTACCCCCCCCCCCCCCCCCCCCCCCTACGCTGAGGCTACTCTCTGTTATTATATGTGCATAGCCATTTTAATAACTCTACCTACAGTACATGTACATAATTACCTCAATTACCTCGGCACCGGTGCCCCCGCACATTGACTCTGTACCGGTACCCACTGTACATAGCCCCGCTATCTTTATTTACTGCTGCTCTTTAATTATTTGCTATTCTTATCTCTTATCTCTTATTCTTATCTCTAACTTTTTTCTGGGGGAAGGGTTCTTAAAACTGCATTGTTGGTTAAGGCCTTGTCAGTAAGCACTTCACTGTAAGGTCTACACCTGAGGAATTCAGCACTTCACTGTAAGGTCTACACCTGAGGTATTCAGCACTTCACTGTAAGATCTACACCTGAGGTATTCAGCACTTCACTGTAAGATCTACACCTGAGGTATTCAGCACTTCACTGTAAGATCTACACCTGAGGTATTCAGCACTTCACTGTAAGGTCTACACCTGAGGTATTCAGCACTTCACTGTAAGATCTACACCTGAGGTATTCA
Source organism: Salvelinus fontinalis (assembly GCF_029448725.1). NCBI lineage: Eukaryota > Metazoa > Chordata > Actinopteri > Salmoniformes > Salmonidae > Salvelinus > Salvelinus fontinalis. The sequence continues at coordinate 72,659,656 of NC_074670.1, forward strand.
GCACTTCACTGTAAGGTCTACACCTGAGGTATTCAGCATTTCACTGTAAGGTCTACACCTGAGGTATTCGGCGCATGTGACAAATAACATTTAATTTAATATGCTTAATATTTGTGTTCAGTATAACTTCCTGCAATTCTACACATATTGCCATGAGGCAAAGAGAAATATGTGCAGTTTCATAGCTAATTTGATGCTATTCTATGACATTTTACAATGAGGCAGAGAACATTTTGGTAGACAAGTGGTACACCAGTGGCCCTAGGTACACCAGTGGCCCTAACAGTCCAATACTCCTCTGTCCACCTGACTAGCTCACAGCACACAGCAGGCTCTGAGGATTTGGGGGGATGAGAGGTGGAGTGTTGAAATTATACTCAGACTTGAGGGTTTTTCCTCCAGACAAATATCCTTGAGTTGTTCTGATCTGCCACTGTGAACCAAATATCCAGGCCAGCTACACACACATGCAGATGGGTTTTATATAGCATTATCTTTATCTCTCTCTATTTCTCTCTCTACCTCTCTCTCTCTACCTCTCTCTCTCTACCTCTCTCTCTCTACCTCTCTCTCTCTACCTCTCTCTACCTCTCTCTCTCTACCTTTCTCTCTCTCTCTACCTCTCTCCCTCCCTCTCTCTACCTCTCTCTCTCTACCTCTCTCTCCCTACCTCTCTCTCTATTTCTCTCTCTCTCTACCTCTCTACTTCTCTCTCTACTTCTCTCTCTACCTCTCTCTCTCTATCTCTCTCTCTCTACCTCTCTCTCTACCTCTCTCTCTCTACCTCTCTCTCTACCTCTCTCCCTCTCTCTCTCTACCTCTCTCCCTCTCTCTCTCTACCTCTCTCTCTCTACCTCTCTCTCTCTACCTCTCTCTCTCTCTCTACCTCTCTCTCTACCTCTCTCTCTACCTCTCTCTCTCTATCTCTCTCTCCCTCTCTGTCTTTCTCTCTCTCTCTGTCTCCCTCTCTGGCTCTCTCTCTAGATTCAATTTCAACTCAATATCTTTATTCGCATGGGAAACATATGTTTACATTGTCAAAGCAAATGAAATAGATAATAAACAAAAGTCAAATACACAATATAAAATAAACAGTAAACATTACACTCACAAAAGTTCCAAAAGAATAGAGACATTTCAAACGTCATATTATGTGCAAATAGTTAAAGTACAAAAGGAAAAATAAATAAACATAAAATTGTATTTACAATGGTGTTTGTTCTTTACTGGTTGCCCTTTTCTTGTGGCAACTCTCTCTCTCTCTCGCTCTCTCTCTCTCTTTCTCTCTCCCTCTCTCTCGCTCTCTTTCTCTGTCTCTTTCTTTCTCTCTCTCTCTCTCTTTCTCTCTCTCTCTTTCTCTCTCTATCTGTCTCTGTCTCTCTCTCTTTCTCTTTGCCTCTCTATCTCTCTTGTGCTCTCTCTCTTTCTCTTTCTCTTTCTCTGTATCTCTCTCTCTCTCTCGTTTTCTGTATCTCTCTCCCTCTTTCGCTGTCTCCCTTTCTCTGTCTCTCTCTCTTTTTCTGTGTCTCTCTCTCTCTATTTCTCTCTCTCTCTATCTCCCTCACAAACACACACACCATGAAGTCCATTAATCCATAGGATCTCTGAAGGATCTCTGGAGTCTTAAAACAATATTCTGACTGGAGAGAGGAAGACATTGTCGTATCTCAGAACAATATTCTGACTGTAGAGAGGAAGACAGGGTCATATCTCAGAACAATATTCTGACTGGAGAGAGGAAGACATTGTCATATCTCAGAACAATATTCTGACTGTAGAGAGGAAGACATTGTCATATCACAGAACAACATTCTGACTGTAGAGAGGAAGACAGGGTCATATCTCAGAACAACATTCTGACTGGAGAGAGGAAGACATTGTCATATCACAGAACAATATTCTGACTGGAGAGAAGAAGACATTGTCATATCTCAGAACAATATTCTGACTGTAGAGAGGAAGACAGGGTCATATCTCAGAATAATATTCTGACTGGAGAGAGGAAGGCGTGTGTAATAAGTCGTGTTGAGTTCGTGGGTGTGTGTAATAAGTCATGGTGAGTGTGTGGGTGTGTAATAATTCATGGTGAGTGTGTGGGCATGTGTAATAAGTCAGGTTGAAAGTGGGTGTGTAATACGTCATGTGGGTTGTGTGGGTGTGTGTAATACGTCAAGGTGAGTGTGTGGGTGTGTAATAAGTCATGCGGATTGGGTGGGTGTGTGTAATAAGTCATGCTGGTGTGTGGGCGTGTGTAATAAGTCTTGTTGAGTGTGTGGGCATGTGTAATAAGTCATGTTGAGTGTATGGGTGTATGGGTGTGTAATAAGTCATGTTGAGTGTGTGTGTGTAATAAGCCATGTTGAGTGTGTGTGTGTGTGTGTGTGTGTGTGTGTGTGTGTGTGTGTGTGTGTATGTGTGTGTGTGTGTGTGTGTGTGTGTGTGTGTGTGTGTGTGTGTGTGTGTGTGTGTGTGTGTGTGTGTGTGTGTGTGTGTGTGTGTGTGTGTGTGTGTGTGTGTGTGTAATACGTCTAGCTGAGTTCGTGGGTGTGTGAAGTAAGTCAAGACGAAAGTGTGGGTATGTAATAAGCCATGCAGATTGTGTGGGTATGTAATAAGGCACGTTGAGTGTGTGGGCATGTGTAATAAGTCAAGTTGAGTGTGTGGGTGTGTAATAAGTCACGTTGAGTGGGTGGGTGTGTAATAAGTCATGTGGACTGTGTGGGTGTGTGTAATAAGTCATGTTGAGTGTGTGGGTAAAATTCCCAATCTGGCCCTCAAACCATCATGGTCACCTAATAATCCCCAGTTTACAATTGGCTCATTTATCCCCCTCCTCTCCCCTGTAACTATTCCCCAGGTCGTTGCTGCAAATGAGAACGTGCTCTCAGTCAACTTACCTGGTAAAATAACGGTAAAATAAAAATAAATAAAAATTAAGGTATGTTGAGTGTGTGGGTGTGTAATAAGACATGTTGAGTGTGTGGATGTGTGTAATAAGACATGTTGAGTGTGTGGGCATGTGTAATAAGACATGTTGAGTGTGTGGGTGTGTGTAATAAGGCATGTTGAGTATGTGGGTGGGTGTAATAAGTCAAGTTGAAAGTGTGGGTGTGTAATAAATCATGTTGAGTGCGTGGGTGTGTAATAAGTCATGTGGATTGTGTGGATGTGTGTAATAAGTCATGTTGAGTGTGTGGGTGTGTGTAATAAGTTAAGTTGAAAGTGTGGGTGTGTAATAAGTCATGTTGAGTGTGTGGGTGTGGGTGTGTGTAATAAGTCATGTTGAGCGGAAGTTTGGATGTCTGGGGTGCCCAAAATAAACTGCCTGTTACACAGGCCCAGGAGCTAGGATATGCATATAATTAGTAGTATTGGATAGAAAACACTCTAAAGTTTCTAAAACTGTTCAAATAATGTCTGTGCGTATAACAAAACTGATATGGCAGGCAAAAACCCGAGGAGAATCCATCTGAATTATTTAAAAAAATTTAGGTCACCACTCATTGAAATGGCTCTCTATGGAAAAAATCAAACGAATATCTGGGAATACCTCCCATATTGCAGGGGATAGGGCTTCCAGTAAATGTCAACAGTCTTTAGAAAAAGTTTCAGGCTTGTTTTTTGAAAAATGAGCTAGAATTTGTAGTTTTTCCAGGTGGCTCCCATTTTGGCTGTAGTTTTGTGGCGTGCGTGGATGAGAGCACGCACTTCGTCATTTATCTCCGTTAAGGAACATACTATTCTCCGTCTTAAATTGTATTTTTTATTTACATATTAGGGTACCTGAGGATTGATTAGAAACGTTGTTTGACTTGTTTGGACGAAGTTTATTGGTAACTTTTGGGAGTCCTTTGTATGCATTTTGAACGACGGAAACCGGTGGATTACTGAATCAAGCGTGCCAACTAAACTGACTTTATTGGGATTTAAAGAAGGACTTTATCAAACAAAACAACCATTTGTTATGTAGCTGGGACCTTTGGGATTGCAAACAGAGGAAGATCTTCAAAGGTAAGTGATTTATTTTATCGCTATTTCTGACTTTCGAATGCCTCTGCTTGTTTGGAAAATGTTGTAATGCTTTTGTACGCGGGGCGCTGTCCTCAGATAATCGCATGTTATGCTTTCGCCGTAAAGCCTTTTTGAAATCTGACAAAGCGTCTGGATTAACAAGAAGTTATGCTTTTAAACAATGTAAGACACTTGTATTTTCATGAATGTTTAATATTACACATTTTTTATTTTGAATTTCGCGCTTTGCAATTTCACCGGATGTTGTCGAGGTGGGGCGCTAGCGGCACGCCTAGCCCAAAGAGGTTTTAACATCTAATCTGTCTACTACTCATGATTCAATAGAACACATTATATACAAAGCATTCAGAACGTTTTCAGACCTGTTGACTTGTTCGACATTTTGTTACGCTACAGCCTTATTCTGAAATTGATTAAGTATTTTTTCCCCTCATCAATCTACACACTATAAACCCATATCAACAAAATAAAACCGCTTTGTAGAATTTTTCGCAAATTTATTAATGAAAAAACAAACAAAATATCACATTTACATAAGTATTCAGACCCTTTATTCAGTACTTTGTTGAATCACCTTTGGCAGTGATTACAGCCTAAAGTATTCTTGGGTATGAAGCTACAAGCTTGGCAGACCTGTATTGGGGGAGTTTCTCCCATTCTTCTCTGCAGATCCTCTCAAGCTCTGTCAGGTTGGATGAAAGCGTTGCAGAACAGCTATTTTCAGGTCTCTCCAGAGATGTTCTATCAGGTTCATGTCCAGGCTCTGGCTCGGCCACTCAAGGGCATTCAGAGACTTGTTCCAAAGCCACTCCTGTGTTGTCGTGGCTGTGTGCTTAAGGTCGTTGTCACGCCCTGACAATAGAGAGACTTTTTATTCTCTATTTTGGTTAAGTCAGGGTGTGACTAGGGTGGGTGATCTAGTGCATTTATTTCTATGTTGGCCTGGTATGGTTCCCAATCAGAGACAGCTGTTTATCGTTGTCTCTGATTGGCCCCGTGTGGCTGAGTTGGTAGAGCATGGCGTTTGCAACACCAGGGTTGTGGGTTCGATTCCCACGGGGGGCCAGTACAAAAAAAAAGTATGGATGTATGTACTTGTAAGTCACTCTGGATAAGAGTGTCTGCTAAATGACTTAAATGTAAATGGGATCATATTTAGGCAGCCATTTCCCCACTGTGTTCTGTGGGATCTTTTTTTTGTGTAGTTGCCTGTGACCACTGCTTGAGCTTCATGTATCGATTATTCTTCTTTGTTGTTTTTGTGAGTTTCATTTGATTAAACATGTGGAACTCTACGTACGCTGCGCCTTGGTCCAATGATTACTACGACGATCGTGACAGAAGATCCCATCACAACAGGATCAAGCAGCGTGCCCAGGTGAAGAAAGTGTCATGGTCTTGGGAGGAGATTTTGGATGGGAAGGAGTCCTGGATTTGGGAGGAGATTTTGGATGGGAAGGAGTCCTGGATTTGGGAGGAGATCCTGGCAGGACAGGATCGCCTTCCCTGGCGGGAGACGCAAGGAGAGAAGGGAGGACAGCGACGACGCAGGGGTTCGTAGCCACAGAGTGACAACCAAACATATTTTTTGGGGGGGGCACACGGGGTGGTCGGTGGAGCCGAGGAATGAGCAAAAGACCGTCAGGGAGTCGAAGGAGGAACTCGACGAAAGGGTTCTGGAGAGAGGTGGTGGCGATGAGAGTGCTGCCAGTTCGGTACGTCCTGTGCCTGCTCCCCGTACTCGCCCTGAAGTTCGTGTCCCCAGTCCAGTACGTCCAGTGCCTGCTCCCCGTACTCGCCCTGATGTGCGCCTCCACAGCCCAGTGCATTCGGTGCTAGCTTCCCGCACTCGCAGTACGAAGTGTGTCATTGTTCCGGCACAAGTTGTGCCGGTCCTACGCACCAGGTCTCCAGTGCGCATACACAGCCCAGTACATTCTGTGTCAGCTCCCAGCACTCGTCGTGTGAAGTGTGTCATTGTTCCGGTACAATTTCTGCCGGTTCTACGCACCAGGTCTCCAGTGCGCCTCCACAGCCCAGTACGTCCTGTGCTAGCTCCCCGCACTCACCATGCGGAGTGTGTCATCATTATGGCACCACCTGTGTCGGTTCAATGCACCAGGTCTCCAGTGCGCTTCCACAGCCCAGTACGTCCTGTGCCAGCTCCATGCACTCACCGTACGGAGTGTGTCATCGTTCCGGCACCATCTGTGCCAGCTCTACGCACCAGGTCTCCAGTGCGCCTCCACAGTCCGGTACGTCCTGTGCCTGCACCTCGCACTCTCCCTCAAGTGCGCCTTCCCAGTCAGGTACGTCCTGTGCCTGCTCCCCACACTCACCCTGAAGTGCATGTCACCAGCCCGGTGCCACCTGTGCCGGCCACACGCATCAGGCCTCCAATGCGCCTCCCCAGTCCAGAGCTTCAGGCAACGATCCCCAGTCCAGCGCTTCAGGCGACGGTCCCCACTTCAGAGCTTCAGGCGACGGTCCCCAGTCCAGAGCTTCAAGCGACGGTCCCCAGTCCAGAGCTTCAGGCGACGGTCCCCAGTCCAGAGCTTCCGGCGACGGACCCCAGTCCAGAGCTTCCGGCGAAGAGTCCCAGTCCAGAGCTTCCGGCGACGTGTCCCAGTCCAAAGCTTCCAGCGACGTTTCACAGTCCGGAACCTCCAATGACGGTCCACAGTCCGGAACTTCCTGAGACAGTCCACAGTCCAGAACCTCCTGAGACGGTACACGGTCCGGAACCTCCTGAGACGGTTCACGTTCCGGGACCTGCGACGGTCCACGGTCTGGAACCTCCTGCGACGGTCCATGGTTCAGAACCTCCAGCTCCAGGGCAGGAGCCTTCCTCTGCGCTGATGTCCAGTGCAGGCACGGCGTCCAGTTACGCTCCAAGGCTGGAGCCTTCCTCTGCGCCGATGTCCAGTCCAGGCACGGCGTCCGGTCCCGCTCCATGGCAGAAGCCTTCCTCTTCGCCGGTGCCCAGTCCAGGCACGGCGGTCAACTCAGCTCCATGGCCCGAGCCTTCTTCGGCGCCGGTGCCCAGTCCGGGTGCAGCGTACAACCCAGCTCCATGGCCGGGGCCCTCCTCTGCGCCGATGCCCAGTCCGGGCATGGCGTTCTACCCGTCTCCATGGCCGAACCCGTGGTCTGGGTGGGTGCAAAGTCCCTCACCAGAGCCGCCACCGATGCTGGCGAATCCACGGGCGGAGTGGGTACTTCGCCCCGCACCGGAGCCGCCACCGACGCTAGACGCCCACTCAGACCCTCCCCTATAGAGTCAGGTTTTGCGGCCGGAGTCCGCACCTTTGGGGGAAGTACTGTCACGCACTTACCATAGAGAGCCTTTTTATTCTCTATTTTGGTTAGGTCAGGGTGTGACTAGGATGGGTGATCAAGTGCATTTATTTCTATGTTGGCCTGGTATGGTTCCCAATCAGAGGCAGCTGTTTATCATTGTCTCTGATTGGGGATCATGTTTAGGCAGCCATTGCCCCACTGTGTTTTGTGGGATCTTGTTTCTGTTTAGTTACCTGTGAGCACTCCTTGAGCTTCACATATCGTTTATTCTTCTTTGTTGTTTTTGTGAGTTTCATTTGATTAAACATTTGGAACTCTACGTACGCTGTGCCTTGGTCCAATGACTACTTCGACGATCGTGACAGTCGTTGTCCTGTTGGACGGTGAACCTTTGCCCCAGTCTGAGGTCCTGAGCAGGTTTTCATCAAGGATCTCGCTGTACTTTTTTCTGTTCGTCTTTGCCTCGATCTTGACTAGTCTCCCATTCCCTGCCTCTGATAAACACCCCACAGCATGATGCTGCCACCACCATGCTTCACCGTAGGGATGGTTCCAGGTTTCCTCCAGATGTAACGCTTGGTATGCAGGTCAAAGAGTTCAATCTTGGTTTCATCAGACCAGATAATATTGTTTCTCATGATCTGAGAGTCTTTAGGTGGCTTTTGGCAAACTCCAAGCAGGCTGTCATGTGCCTTTTGCTGAGGAGTGGCTTCCGTCTGGCCACTCTACCATAAAGGCCTGATTGGTGGAGTGCTGCAGAGATGGTTGTCTTTCTGGAAGGTTCTCCAATCTCCACAGAGGAACTCTAGTGCTCTGTCAGAGTGACCATTGGGTTCTTGGTCACCTCCCTGACAAAGTCACTTCTCCCCGATTCCTCAGTTTGTTGGGGCGGGCAGCTCTAGAAAGAGTCTTCGTGGTTCCAAACTTCTTCCATGTAAGAATGATGAAGGCCACTGTGTTCTTGGGGACCTTCTATGATACAGAAATGTTTTGGTACCCTTCCCCAGATATGTTCCTCGACACAATCCTGTCTCAGAGCTCTGTGGACAATTCCTCATGGCTTAGTTTTTGCTCTGACATGCACTGTGGGACCTTATATTATCTAGACAGGTGTGTACCTTTCCAAATCATGTCCAATCTGTGTAATTTACAACAGGTGAACTCCAATCAAGTTGTAGAAACATCTCAAGGATGATCAATGGAAACAGGATGCACCTGACCTCAATTTTGAGTCTCATAGCAAAGGGTCTGAATACCGATGTAAATAAGGTATTTCTGTTTCTTTATTTATAAACATTTTTAACAATTAAAAAAAAAAACTATTTTCACTTTGTTATTATGGGGTGTTGTGTGTACTGTAGATTGCTGAGAATAAAACATGTTTTAAAAACCTTTTAGTATAAGGCTGTAACCAACAAAATGTGAAAAAAGTGAAGGGGTCTGAATAGTTTCCGAAGGCACTGTAATTCTACCATTTGCATATCTATGGTCTACTCCTAGGAGTTGCAGACAGGAATAGTGCAATTCATGGATTTCAGTAGATTTCCAGCTATATAAGTAGTTCTGTGTTTATATTGCAGGTATTAACTGTGTGTAGGGGGACAGAGAGTAGAGAGAAGGAGGGAAAGAAAGAGAGAGGAAGAGGGAGAGAAAGAGAGAGGAAGAGGGAGAGAAAGAGAGATGGAAAAAGAGTGAAAGAAAGAGAGATAGAGAGAGAGAGCGAGTCATATTCTCCCCAGGTCTTCCCCAGTCAGATCCACCTGGGTCCATACTTGACTGTGTGGGCTGGGTGGAGATGCAGAGTGAGGAACAGGAGGGACAGTGGGGGACAGTGAGGGACAGTGAGGGACAGTGAGGGACAGTGAGGGACAGTGGGGGACAGTGGGGGACAGTGAGGGACAGTGGGGGACAGTGGGGGATAGTGAGGGACAGTGGGGGATAGTGGGGGACAGTGAGGGACAGTGAGGGACAGTGGGGGATAGTGGGGGACAGTGGGGGACAGTGATGGACAGTGGGGGACAGTGAGGGACAGTGAGGGACAGTGAGGGACAGTGGGGGACAGTGGGGGACAGTGGGTTCAAGACCAGAAAGGGTATCATCCTTTAGTAGTGGTGACAAAGAGAAACAACAGCCTATACCCCCGTTCATTCATTCAGTCATCAAATAGTGTTCAGCTGCGTGGGAGGAAGAAAGGTGTGAGTTTTCCTGATGACATCATGTCTGTTAGAGTAAATTCAGGCTTCAACACGGTTCAACATGGGCTTAACGCGGTTAGCTATTGTCTGAATTACACACACACACACACTCACATGTTCACACACACAATCATATAGTACAGTTAGTACAGTACAGTTAGGGCATCTGAATAAAGCACTGGCAACATGACAGCTAGTTCACTTCTAATCTGTGGCTTGTTAACTCAGGTTATATTGAAGCCAAACAGCAGAGATCTATGTCTCTGGGGAAGTTAAACATAATGGCACTGATGGACTGGCCAAATACACACTGGCTCTGGGTAGATAGGACAGGAGTAGAGAGAGAGAGAGAAAGAGGGAGGAAAGTGGAGGGGTAGAGAGAGAGAAAGAGGAAGGGGGAGGAAAGTGGAGGGGTAGAGAGAGAGAACGATGAAGGGGGAGGTAATAGGAGGGGTAAAGAGAGAGAAAGAGGAAGGGGGGTAATAGGAGGGGGTAAAGAGAGAGAAAGAGGAAGGAGGAGGTAATAGGAGGGGTAAAGAAAGAGAGAAAGAGGAAGGGGGGTAATAGGAGGGGTAAAGAGAGAGAAAGAGGAAGGAGGAGGTAATAGGAGGGGTAAAGAGAGAGAAAGAGGAAGGAGGAGGTAATAGGAGGGGTAAAGAGACAGAGAAAGAGAAAGGGGGGGGTAATTGCAGGGGTAAAGAGACAGAGAAAGAGAAAGGGGGAGGTAATAGGAGGGGGTAGAGAGACAGAGAAAGGGGGAGGTAAAAGGAGGGGGTAGAGAGAGAGAAAGAGGAAGGGGGGTAATAGGAGGGTAAAGAGAGAGAAAGAGGAAGGGGGAGGTAATAGAAGGGGTAAAGAGACAGAGAAAGAGAAAGGGGGAGGTAATAGGAGGGTAGAGAGAGAGAGAAAGAAGAAGGGAGAGGTAATAGGAGGGGTAGAGAGAGAGAAAGAAGAAGGGGGGTAATAGGAGGGTAGAGAGAGAGAGAAAGAAGAAGGGAGAGGTAATAGGAGGGGTAGAGAGAGAGAAAGAAGAAGGGAGAGGTAATAGGAGGGGTAAAGAGACAGAGAAAGAGGAAGGGAGAGGTAATAGGAGGGGTAAAGAGACAGAGAAAGAGAAAGGGGGAGGTAATAGGAGGGGTAGAGAGAGAGAAAGAAGAAGGGGGGTAATAGGAGGGTAGAGAGAGAGAGAAAGAAGAAGGGGGGGTAATAGGAGGGTAAAGAGAGAGAAAGAGGAAGGGGGGGTAATAGGAGGGGGTAGAGAGAGAGAAAGAGGAAGGGGGGTAATAGGAGGGGTAAAGAGAGAGAAAGAAGAAGGGAGAGGTAATAGGAGGGGTAAAGAGAGAGAAAGAAGAAGGGGGAGGTAATAGGAGGGGTAGAGAGAGAGAAAGAGGAAGGGGGGTAATAGGAGGAGGTAATAGAGCTCTGGTGAAACGTAGGCGTTTTAAAGGGGTGCCGTTTGGGGACACAGCCCAGGAGGATGTGAGACGCTTCTTGTTCATCTCTTTCTCTTTCATTTATAACACCCACCAGGATATGAAATATTAGCTTTTGATTTATTCATATTTCTATTTATCTTCCCTTGTTCCTCTCCTCTTCTCCATCACCCTTTCATCTGAACGCAGGGAAAACATTAAGTGGGAGATCACCGCTGAGATCACAGTCCCTTGGTATTCAGACATCATCAAGACCAGAGCAGCAGTTGTTCCAAGTCACTGATCTAAGGTCAGTTTAGTGTTTTTTCTTCCTTATGGTTAATGTTAGGATGGGAGGAGGGGAATCTGATTCTGGATCTGTGCCGAAGGACAACCTCTCTCTACCCAGGGCCATAGAGACCAGTAGACCTTGGTACATTGAATCTGTACATTGATTCGGTACATTGATTCGTTACATTGAATCGGTACATTGAGTACATGGAACCCAATTAATTTAATACTTAAGGAATGCTGTTTTGTGTCTCACAGAGAGAATTGGGTTGCAGGGTTTGTTTGAATAGGGCACTCGGCCAATAACAGTGTGCGACCCTTAACCTTTATACAGCATTGTGACCGTTAAGGTCTTTGATGGTTTGTGTACATGTCAAGATCATCATCATATCAAGATCATTGAACACATCAGAAACACCAAATGACCCGAGAAAGGGGGGTGGGAGATAGGGAGAGAGAGAGCGAGGGATGGATGGAGAGAGAGAGCGAGGGATGGAGAGAGAGGGGGAGAGAGAGGGAGGGGGGATGGTGAGAGAGAGGGAGGGAGAGGGGGAAATAAAGAGGGAGGGGTGATGGAGAGCGAGAGAGGGAGAGGGGGGGGAGAGAGAGAGAGGTGGGATGGAGAAAGAGAAAGGGAGAGGGGAGAGAGAGAGGGTTGGAGAGAGAGAGAAAGGGAAATAGAGAGGGAGAGGGGGGAGAGTGAGAGGAGTGGAGAGAGAGAGAGGGAAATAGAGAGGAAGGGGTGACGGAGAGAGAGAGATGGAGAGGGGGAGAGAGAGAGGGGGGATGGAGAGAGCGAAAGGGAGAGGGGAGATAGGGAGAGATGAGAGAGAGGGAAATAGAGTGGGAGAGAGAGGCGTGGAGAGGGAGAAAGGGGGAGAGAGAGGGAGGGGGGGTGGAGAGAGAGGGAGAGAGGGGAGAGAGAGGGAGTGGGATAGAGAGAGAAAAAGGGAGGGGGAGAGGAAGGGAGAGAGTGAAATGGAGATGAGGGGGGATAGAGAGAGAGAAGGAGGAGAAAGAGAGAGGGATGAGGGATGGAGAGAGAGAGAGGAGGGGGAGTGAGAGGGATGAAAAGAAAGGGGGGAGAAATAGAGAGGGATGGGGGATGGAGAGAGAAAGAGAGGGGGGAGAGAGAGGAATGGAGATAGAGGGAGGGAGGGAGGGAGGGAGGGAGGGAGGGAGGGAGGGAGGGAGGGAGGGAGGGAGGGAGGGAGGGAGGGAGGGAGGGAGGGAGAGTCAGAGAGACAGACCACCCAACACAGCACTGCTCTCCAGATAACATCGAGCCAACTAAAGGGCCAGGGAACCAATTCTACTGTCTTTGATATTCAACTTTATTTCACTGACCGTCCATACAGTTTACTTTGGCACCAGTTGTATTTATTCATTTCTTTATTGGCAAATGCCAAACAGTGCAATGCCTTTTGATTTGTGATGATGCTCTGCAGGGCCGAAGGGGGTTGCTCTTGGAAACAGAACAGAAAGACCAGGCATACAGTTTCTGGTCATTAGCAACAGAGAGGAGAGACCAGGCATATAGTATATGGTCTATAGTAACAGAGAGGCGAGACCAGGCAAAGTTTCTGGTCTACAGTAACAGAGATGAGAGGAGAGACCAGGCATACATTCTTTTCTATAGTAACAGAGAGGAGAGACCAGGCATAGTTTATGGTCTACAGCAACAGAGAGGAGAGGCCAGCTATATAGTTTCAGGTATACAACAACAAAGAGGTGAGACCAGGCATAGTGTGTGGTCTATAGTAACAGAGAGGAGAGACCAGCTATATCGTTTCAGGTCTACAACAACAGAGAGGAGAGACCAGGCATAGTTTCTGGTCTATAGCAACAGAGAGGAGAGACCAGGCATAGTTCCTGGTCTATAGTAACAGAGAGGAGAGGAGAGACCAGGCATAGTTTCTGGTCTATAGTAACAGAGAGGAGAGGAGAGACAAGGCATAGTTTCTGGTCTATAGTAACAGAGAGGAGAGGAGAGACCAGGCATAGTTTCTGGTCTGTAGTAACAGAGAGGAGAGACCACGCATAGTTTCTGGTCTATAGTAACAGAGAGGAGAGGAGAGACCAGGCATAGTTTCTGGTCTGTAGTAACAGAGAGGAGAGACCAGGCATAGTTTCTGGTCTATAGTAACAGAGAGGAGAGGAGAGACCGGGCATAGTTTCTGGTCTGTAGTAACAGAGAGGTGAGACCACGCATAGTTTCTGGTCTATAGTAACAGAGAGGAGAGGAGAGACCAGGCATAGTTTCTGGTCTATAGCAACAGAGAGGAGAGACCAGGCATAGTGTCTAGTCTATAGTAACAGAGAGGAGAGACCAGGCATAGTGTCTGGTCTATAGTAACAGAGAGGAGAGACCAGGCATAGTTTCTGGTCTATAGCAACAGAGAGGAGAGACCAGGCATAGTCTCTGGTCTATAGCAACAGAGAGGAGAGGAGAGACCAGGCATAGTGTCTGGTCTATAGTAACAGAGAGGAGAGACCAGGCATAGTTTCTGGTCTATAGGAACAGAGAGGAGAGACCAGGCATAGTTTCTGGTCTATAGCAACAGAGAGGAGAGACCAGGCATAGTGTCTGGTCTATAGCAACAGAGAGGAGAGGAGCGACCAGGCATAGTTGCTGGTCTATAGTAACAGAGAGGAGAGACCAGGCATAGTTTCTGGTCTATAGCAACAGAGAGGAGAGACCAGGCATAGTGTCTGGTCTATAGTAACAGAGAGGAGAGGAGAGACCAGGCATAGTTTCTGGTCTATAGCAAAAGAGAGGAGAGACCAGGCATAATGTCTGGTCTATAGTAACAGAGAGGAGAGGAGAAACCAGGCATAGTTTCTGGTCTATAGCAACAGAGAGGAGAGGAGAGACCAGGCATACTTTCTGGTCTATAGGAACAGAGAGGAGAGACCAGGCATAGTCTCTGGTCTATAGCAACAGAGAGGAGAGGAGAGACCAGGCATAGTTTCTGGTCTATAGTATCAAAGAGGAGAGACCAGGCATAGTCTCTGGTCTATAGCAACAGAGAGGAGAGGAGCGACCAGGCATAGTTGCTGGTCTATAGTAACAGAGAGGAGAGAGCATGCATAGTTTCTGGTCTATAGCAACAGAGAGGAGAGACCAGGCATAGTGTCTGGTCTATAGTATCAAAGAGGAGAGACCAGGCATAGTTTCTGGTCTACAGCAACAGAGAGGAGAGGAGAGACCAGGCATAGTTTCTGGTCTATAGCAACAGAGTGGAGAGGAGAGACCAGGCATAGTTTCTGGGCTATAGGAACAGAGAGGAGAGGAGAGACCAGGCATAGTTTCTGGCCAATAGTAACAGAGAAGAGAGACCAATTATAGTTTCAGGTCTACAGCAACAGAGAGGAGAGGAGAGACCAGGCATAGTTTCTGGTCTATAGCAACAGAGAGGAGAGACCAGGCATAGTTTCTGGTCTATAGCAACAGAGAGGAGAGGAGAGACCAGGCATAGTTTCTGGTCTATAGCAACAGAGAGGAGAGACCAGGCATAGTTTCTGGTCTATAGCAACAGAGAGGAGAGGAGAGACCAGGCATAGTTTCTGGTCTATAGCAACAGAGAGGAGAGACCAATTATAGTTTCTGGTCTACAGCAACAGAGAGGAGAGACCAGGCATAGTTTCTGGTCTATAGTAACAGAGAGGAGAGACCAGGCATAGTTTCTGGTAAACAGCAACAGAGAGGAGAGACCAATTATAGTTTCTGGTCTACAGCAACAGAGAGGAGAGACCAGGCATAGTTTCTGGTCTCTAGCAACAGAGAGGAGAGGTGAGACCAGGCATAGTTTCTGGGCTATAGGAACAGAGAGGAGAGGAGAGACCAGGCATAGTTTCTGGTCTATAGCAACAGAGAGGAGAGAGCAATTATAGTTTCTGGTCTACAGCAACAGAGAGGAGAGACCAAGCAACGTTTCTGGTCTATAGCAACAGAGAGGAGAGAGCAAATATAGTTTCTGGTCTACAGCAACAGAGGAAAGACCAGACATAGTTTCTGGTCTATAGCAACAGAGAGGAGAGACCAGCTATATAGTTTCAGGTCTACAACAACAAAGAGGTGAGACCAGGCATAGTTTCTGGTCTATAGCAACAGAGAGGAGAGACCAGGCATAGTTTCTGGTCTATAGTAACAGAGAGGAGAGACCAGCTATATAGTTTCAGGTCTACAACAACAAAGAGGTGAGACCAGGCATAGTGTGTGGTCTATAGTAACAGAGAGGAGAGACCAGCTATATAGTTTCAGGTCTACAACAACAGAGAGGAGAGACCAGGCATAGTTTCTGGTCTATAGCAACAGAGAGGAGAGACCAGGCATAGTTTCTGGTCTATAGTAACAGAGAGGAGAGGAGAGACCAGGCATAGTTTCTGGACTATAGGAACAGAGAGGAGAGGAGAGA
Source organism: Salvelinus fontinalis (assembly GCF_029448725.1). NCBI lineage: Eukaryota > Metazoa > Chordata > Actinopteri > Salmoniformes > Salmonidae > Salvelinus > Salvelinus fontinalis. The sequence continues at coordinate 72,675,304 of NC_074670.1, forward strand.
CCAGGCATAGTTTCTGGTCTATAGCAACAGAGAGGAGAGACCAAGCATAGTTTCTGGTCTATAGTAACAGAGAGGAGAGGAGAGACCAGGCATAGTTTCTGGTCTATAGCAACAGAGAGGAGAGACCAGGCATAGTGTCTAGTCTATAGTAACAGAGAGGAGAGACCAGGCATAGTGTCTGGTCTATAGTAACAGAGAGGAGAGACCAGGCATAGTTTCTGGTCTATAGCAACAGAGAGGAGAGACCAGGCATAGTCTCTGGTCTATAGCAACAGAGAGGAGAGGAGAGACCAGGCATAGTGTCTGGTCTATAGTAACAGAGAGGAGAGACCAGGCATAGTTTCTGGTCTATAGGAACAGAGAGGAGAGACCAGGCATAGTTTCTGGTCTATAGCAACAGAGAGGAGAGACCAGGCATAGTGTCTGGTCTATAGCAACAGAGAGGAGAGGAGCGACCAGGCATAGTTGCTGGTCTATAGTAACAGAGAGGAGAGACCAGGCATAGTTTCTGGTCTATAGCAACAGAGAGGAGAGACCAGGCATAGTGTCTGGTCTATAGTAACAGAGAGGAGAGGAGAGACCAGGCATAGTTTCTGGTCTATAGCAAAAGAGAGGAGAGACCAGGCATAATGTCTGGTCTATAGTAACAGAGAGGAGAGGAGAGACCAGGCATAGTTTCTGGTCTATAGCAACAGAGAGGAGAGGAGAGACCAGGCATACTTTCTGGTCTATAGGAACAGAGAGGAGAGACCAGGCATAGTCTCTGGTCTATAGCAACAGAGAGGAGAGGAGAGACCAGGCATAGTTTCTGGTCTATAGTATCAAAGAGGAGAGACCAGGCATAGTCTCTGGTCTATAGCAACAGAGAGGAGAGGAGCGACCAGGCATAGTTGCTGGTCTATAGTAACAGAGAGGAGAGAGCATGCATAGTTTCTGGTCTATAGCAACAGAGAGGAGAGACCAGGCATAGTGTCTGGTCTATAGTATCAAAGAGGAGAGACCAGGCATAGTTTCTGGTCTATAGCAACAGAGAGGAGAGGAGAGACCAGGCATAGTTTCTGGTCTATAGCAACAGAGTGGAGAGGAGAGACCAGGCATAGTTTCTGGGCTATAGGAACAGAGAGGAGAGGAGAGACCAGACATAGTTTCTGGCCAATAGTAACAGAGAAGAGAGACCAATTATAGTTTCAGGTCTACAGCAACAGAGAGGAGAGGAGAGACCAGGCATAGTTTCTGGTCTATAGCAACAGAGAGGAGAGACCAGGCATAGTTTCTGGTCTATAGCAACAGAGAGGAGAGGAGAGACCAGGCATAGTTTCTGGTCTATAGCAACAGAGAGGAGAGACCAGGCATAGTTTCTGGTCTATAGCAACAGAGAGGAGAGGAGAGACCAGGCATAGTTTCTGGTCTATAGCAACAGAGAGGAGAGACCAATTATAGTTTCTGGTCTACAACAACAGAGAGGAGAGACCAGGCATAGTTTCTGGTCTATAGTAACAGAGAGGAGAGACCAGGCATAGTTTCTGGTAAACAGCAACAGAGAGGAGAGACCAATTATAGTTTCTGGTCTACAGCAACAGAGAGGAGAGACCAGGCATAGTTTCTGGTCTCTAGCAACAGAGAGGAGAGGTGAGACCAGGCATAGTTTCTGGGCTATAGGAACAGAGAGGAGAGGAGAGACCAGGCATAGTTTCTGGTCTATAGCAACAGAGAGGAGAGAGCAATTATAGTTTCTGGTCTACAGCAACAGAGAGGAGAGACCAAGCAACGTTTCTGGTCTATAGCAACAGAGAGGAGAGAGCAAATATAGTTTCTGGTCTACAGCAACAGAGAGGAAAGACCAGACATAGTTTCTGGTCTATAGCAACAGAGAGGAGAGACCAGCTATATAGTTTCAGGTCTACAACAACAAAGAGGTGAGACCAGGCATAGTTTCTGGTCTATAGCAACAGAGAGGAGAGACCAGGCATAGTTTCTGGTCTATAGTAACAGAGAGGAGAGACCAGCTATATAGTTTCAGGTCTACAACAACAAAGAGGTGAGACCAGGCATAGTGTGTGGTCTATAGTAACAGAGAGGAGAGACCAGCTATATAGTTTCAGGTCTACAACAACAGAGAGGAGAGACCAGGCATAGTTTCTGGTCTATAGCAACAGAGAGGAGAGACCAGGCATAGTTTCTGGTCTATAGTAACAGAGAGGAGAGGAGAGACCAGGCATAGTTTCTGGTCTATAGTAACAGAGAGGAGAGGAGAGACCAGGCATAGTTTCTGGTCTATAGTAACAGAGAGGAGAGGAGAGACCAGGCATAGTTTCTGGTCTATAGTAACAGAGAGGAGAGGAGAGACCAGGCATAGTTTCTGGTCTGTAGTAACAGAGAGGAGAGACCAGGCATATTTTCTGGTCTATAGTAACAGAGAGGAGAGGAGAGACCAGGCAGAGTTTCTGGTCTATAGCAACAGAGAGGAGAGACCAGGCATAGTGTCTGGTCTATAGCAACAGAGAGGAGAGACCAGGCATAGTGTCTGGTCTATAGTAACAGAGAGGAGAGACCAGGAATAGTTTCTGGTCTATAGGAACAGAGAGGAGAGACCAGGCATAGTTTCTGGTCTATAGCAACAGAGAGGAGAGACCAGCTATATCGTTTCAGGTCTACAACAACAGAGAGGAAAGACCAGGCATAGTTTCTGGTCTATAGTAGCAGAGAGGAGAGACCAGGCATAGTGTCTGGTCTATAGTAACAGAGTGGAGTGGAGAGACCAGGCATAGCTTCTGTTCTATAGCAACAGAGAGGAGAGGAGAGACCAGGCATAGTGTCTGGTCTATAGCAACAGATAGGAGAGACCAGGCATAGTGTCTGGTCTATAGTAACAGAGAGGAGAGACCAGGCATAGTTTCTGGTCTATAGTAACAGAGAGGAGAGACCAGGCATAGTTTCTGGTAAACAGCAACAGAGAGGAGAGACCAATTATAGTTTCTGGTCTACAGCAACAGAGAGGAGAGACCAGGCATAGTTTCTGGTCTATAGCAACAGAGAGGAGAGGTGAGACCAGGCATAGTTTCCGGGCTATAGGAACAGAGAGGAGAGGAGAGACCAGGCATAGTTTCTGGTCTATAGCAACAGAGAGGAGAGAGCAATTATAGTTTCTGGTCTACAGCAACAGAGAGGAGAGACCAAGCAACGTTTCTGGTCTATAGCAACAGAGAGGAGAGAGCAAATATAGTTTCTGGTCTACAGCAACAGAGAGGAAAGACCAGACATAGTTTCTGGTCTATAGCAACAGAGAGGAGAGACCAGCTATATAGTTTCAGGTCTACAACAACAAAGAGGTGAGACCAGGCATAGTTTCTGGTCTATAGCAACAGAGAGGAGAGACCAGGCATAGTTTCTGGTCTATAGTAACAGAGAGGAGAGACCAGCTATATAGTTTCAGGTCTACAACAACAAAGAGGTGAGACCAGGCATAGTGTGTGGTCTATAGTAACAGAGAGGAGAGACCAGCTATATAGTTTCAGGTCTACAACAACAGAGAGGAGAGACCAGGCATAGTTTCTGGTCTATAGCAACAGAGAGGAGAGACCAGGCATAGTTTCTGGTCTATAGTAACAGAGAGGAGAGGAGAGACCAGGCATAGTTTCTGGTCTATAGTAACAGAGAGGAGAGGAGAGACCAGGCATAGTGTCTGGTCTATAGTAACAGAGAGGAGAGACCAGGCATAGTTTCTGGTCTATAGGAACAGAGAGGAGAGACCAGGCATAGTTTCTGGTCTATAGCAACAGAGAGGAGAGACCAGGCATAGTCTCTGGTCTATAGCAACAGAGAGGAGAGGAGAGACCAGGCATAGTGTCTGGTCTATAGTAACAGAGAGGAGAGACCAGGCATAGTTTCTGGTCTATAGGAACAGAGAGGAGAGACCAGGCATAGTGTCTGGTCTATAGCAACAGAGAGGAGAGGAGCGACCAGGCATAGTTGCTGGTCTATAGTAACAGAGAGGAGAGACCAGGCATAGTTTCTGGTCTATAGCAACAGAGAGGAGAGACCAGGCATAGTGTCTGGTCTATAGTAACAGAGAGGAGAGGAGAGACCAGGCATAGTTTCTGGTCTATAGCAAAAGAGAGGAGAGACCAGGCATAATGTCTGGTCTATAGTAACAGAGAGGAGAGGAGAGACCAGGCATAGTTTCTGGTCTATAGCAACAGAGAGGAGAGGAGAGACCAGGCATACTTTCTGGTCTATAGGAACAGAGAGGAGAGACCAGGCATAGTTTCTGGCCTATAGTAACAGAGAGGAGAGACCAATTATAGTTTCTGGTCTACAGCAACAGAGAGGAGAGGAGAGACCAGGCATAGTTTCTGGTTTAAAGCAACAGAGAGGAGAGACCAGGCATAGTTTCTGGTCTATAGCAACAGAGAGGAGAGACCAATTATAGTTTCTGGTCTACAACAACAGAGAGGAGAGACCAGGCATAGTTTCTGGTCTATAGTAACAGAGAGGAGAGACCAGGCATAGTTTCTGGTCTATAGCAACAGAGAGGAGTGACCAATTATAGTTTCTGGTCTACAGCAACAGAGAGGAGAGACCAGGCATAGTTTCTGGTCTATAGCAACAGAGAGGAGAGACCAATTATAGTTTCTGGTGTACAACAACAGAGAGGAGAGACCAGGCATAGTTTCTGGTCTATAGTAACAGAGAGGAGAGACCAGGCATAGTTTCTGGTCTATAGCAACAGAGAGGAGAGACCAATTATAGTTTCTGGTCTTCAACAACAGAGAGGAGAGACCAGGCATAGTTTCTGGTCTATAGTAACAGAGAGGAGAGACCAGGCATAGTTTCTGGTCTGTAGTAACAGAGAGGTGAGACCACGCATAGTTTCTGGTCCATAGTAACAGAGAGGAGAGGAGAGACCAGGCATAGTTTCTGGTCTATAGCAACAGAGAGGAGAGACCAGGCATAGTGTCTAGTCTATAGTAACAGAGAGGAGAGACCAGGCATAGTGTCTGGTCTATAGTAACAGAGAGGAGAGACCAGGCATAGTTTCTGGTCTATAGGAACAGAGAGGAGAGACCAGGCATAGTTTCTGGTCTATAGCAACAGAGAGGAGAGACCAGGCATAGTGTCTGGTCTATAGTAACAGAGAGGAGAGACCAGGCATAGTTTCTGGTCTATAGGAACAGAGAGGAGAGACCAGGCATAGTTTCTGGTCTATAGCAACAGAGAGGAGAGACCAGGCATAGTCTCTGGTCTATAGCAACAGAGAGGAGAGGAGAGACCAGGCATAGTGTCTGGTCTATAGTAACAGAGAGGAGAGACCAGGCATAGTTTCTGGTCTATAGGAACAGAGAGGAGAGACCAGGCATAGTGTCTGGTCTATAGCAACAGAGAGGAGAGGAGCGACCAGGCATAGTTGCTGGTCTATAGTAACAGAGAGGAGAGACCAGGCATAGTTTCTGGTCTATAGCAACAGAGAGGAGAGACCAGGCATAGTGTCTGGTCTATAGTAACAGAGAGGAGAGGAGAGACCAGGCATAGTTTCTGGTCTATAGCAAAAGAGAGGAGAGACCAGGCATAATGTCTGGTCTATAGTAACAGAGAGGAGAGGAGAGACCAGGCATAGTTTCTGGTCTATAGCAACAGAGAGGAGAGGAGAGACCAGGCATACTTTCTGGTCTATAGGAACAGAGAGGAGTGACCAATTATAGTTTCTGGTCTACAGTAACAGAGAGGAGAGACCAGGCATAGTTTCTGGTCTATAGCAACAGAGAGGAGTGACCAATTATAGTTTCTGGTCTACAGCAACAGAGAGGAGAGACCAGGCATAGTTTCTGGTCTATAGCAACAGAGAGGAGAGACCAATTATAGTTTCTGGTGTACAACAACAGAGAGGAGAGACCAGGCATAGTTTCTGGTCTATAGTAACAGAGAGGAGAGACCAGGCATAGTTTCTGGTCTATAGCAACAGAGAGGAGAGACCAATTATAGTTTCTGGTCTTCAACAACAGAGAGGAGAGACCAGGCATAGTTTCTGGTCTATAGTAACAGAGAGGAGAGACCAGGCATAGTTTCTGGTCTGTAGTAACAGAGAGGTGAGACCACGCATAGTTTCTGGTCTATAGTAACAGAGAGGAGAGGAGAGACCAGGCATAGTTTCTGGTCTATAGCAACAGAGAGGAGAGACCAGGTATAGTGTCTAGTCTATAGTAACAGAGAGGAGAGACCAGGCATAGTGTCTGGTCTATAGTAACAGAGAGGAGAGACCAGGCATAGTTTCTGGTCTATAGGAACAGAGAGGAGAGACCAGGCATAGTTTCTGGTCTATAGCAACAGAGAGGAGAGACCAGGCATAGTGTCTGGTCTATAGTAACAGAGAGGAGAGACCAGGCATAGTTTCTGGTCTATAGGAACAGAGAGGAGAGACCAGGCATAGTTTCTGGTCTATAGCAACAGAGAGGAGAGACCAGGCATAGTCTCTGGTCTATAGCAACAGAGAGGAGAGGAGAGACCAGGCATAGTGTCTGGTCTATAGTAACAGAGAGGAGAGACCAGGCATAGTTTCTGGTCTATAGGAACAGAGAGGAGAGACCAGGCATAGTGTCTGGTCTATAGCAACAGAGAGGAGAGGAGCGACCAGGCATAGTTGCTGGTCTATAGTAACAGAGAGGAGAGACCAGGCATAGTTTCTGGTCTATAGCAACAGAGAGGAGAGACCAGGCATAGTGTCTGGTCTATAGTAACAGAGAGGAGAGGAGAGACCAGGCATAGTTTCTGGTCTATAGCAAAAGAGAGGAGAGACCAGGCATAATGTCTGGTCTATAGTAACAGAGAGGAGAGGAGAGACCAGGCATAGTTTCTGGTCTATAGCAACAGAGAGGAGAGGAGAGACCAGGCATACTTTCTGGTCTATAGGAACAGAGAGGAGAGACCAGGCATAGTCTCTGGTCTATAGCAACAGAGAGGAGAGGAGAGACCAGGCATAGTTTCTGGTCTATAGTATCAAAGAGGAGAGACCAGGCATAGTCTCTGGTCTATAGCAACAGAGAGGAGAGGAGCGACCAGGCATAGTTGCTGGTCTATAGTAACAGAGAGGAGAGAGCATGCATAGTTTCTGGTCTATAGCAACAGAGAGGAGAGACCAGGCATAGTGTCTGGTCTATAGTATCAAAGAGGAGAGACCAGGCATAGTTTCTGGTCTACAGCAACAGAGAGGAGAGGAGAGACCAGGCATAGTTTCTGGTCTATAGCAACAGAGTGGAGAGGAGAGACCAGGCATAGTTTCTGGGCTATAGGAACAGAGAGGAGAGGAGAGACCAGGCATAGTTTCTGGCCAATAGTAACAGAGAAGAGAGACCAATTATAGTTTCTGGTCTACAGCAACAGAGAGGAGAGGAGAGACCAGGCATAGTTTCTGGTCTATAGCAACAGAGAGGAGAGACCAGGCATAGTTTCTGGTCTATAGCAACAGAGAGGAGAGGAGAGACCAGGCATAGTTTCTGGTCTATAGCAACAGAGAGGAGAGACCAGGCATAGTTTCTGGTCTATAGCAACAGAGAGGAGAGGAGAGACCAGGCATAGTTTCTGGTCTATAGCAACAGAGAGGAGAGACCAATTATAGTTTCTGGTCTACAACAACAGAGAGGAGAGACCAGGCATAGTTTCTGGTCTATAGTAACAGAGAGGAGAGACCAGGCATAGTTTCTGGTAAACAGCAACAGAGAGGAGAGACCAATTATAGTTTCTGGTTTACAACAACAGAGAGGAGAGACCAGGCATAGTTTCTGGTCTATAGTAACAGAGAGGAGAGACCAGGCATAGTTTCTGGTAAACAGCAACAGAGAGGAGAGACCAGGCATAGTTTCTGGTCTATAGCAACAGAGAGGAGAGGTGAGACCAGGCATAGTTTCTGGGCTATAGGAACAGAGAGGAGAGGAGAGACCAGGCATAGTTTCTGGTCTATAGCAACAGAGAGGAGAGAGCAATTATAGTTTCTGGTCTACAGCAACAGAGAGGAGAGACCAAGCAACGTTTCTGGTCTATAGCAACAGAGAGGAGAGAGCAAATATAGTTTCTGGTCTACAGCAACAGAGAGGAAAGACCAGACATAGTTTCTGGTCTATAGCAACAGAGAGGAGAGACCAGGCATAGTGTCTGGTCTATAGCAACAGAGAGGAGAGACCAGCTATATAGTTTCAGGTCTACAACAACAAAGAGGTGAGACCAGGCATAGTTTCTGGTCTATAGCAACAGAGAGGAGAGACCAGGCATAGTTTCTGGTCTATAGTAACAGAGAGGAGAGACCAGCTATATAGTTTCAGGTCTACAACAACAAAGAGGTGAGACCAGGCATAGTGTGTGGTCTATAGTAACAGAGAGGAGAGACCAGCTATATAGTTTCAGGTCTACAACAACAGAGAGGAGAGACCAGGCATAGTTTCTGGTCTATAGCAACAGAGAGGAGAGACCAGGCATAGTTTCTGGTCTATAGTAACAGAGAGGAGAGGAGAGACCAGGCATAGTTTCTGGTCTATAGTAACAGAGAGGAGAGGAGAGACCAGGCATAGTTTCTGGTCTATAGCAACAGAGAGGAGAGGAGAGACCAGGCATAGTTTCTGGTCTATAGTAACAGAGAGGAGAGGAGAGACCAGGCATAGTTTCTGGTCTGTAGTAACAGAGAGGAGAGACCAGGCATATTTTCTGGTCTATAGTAACAGAGAGGAGAGGAGAGACCAGGCAGAGTTTCTGGTCTATAGCAACAGAGAGGAGAGACCAGGCATAGTGTCTGGTCTATAGCAACAGAGAGGAGAGACCAGGCATAGTGTCTGGTCTATAGTAACAGAGAGGAGAGACCAGGAATAGTTTCTGGTCTATAGGAACAGAGAGGAAAGACCAGGCATAGTTTCTGGTCTATAGCAACAGAGAGGAGAGACCAGCTATATCGTTTCAGGTCTACAACAACAGAGAGGAAAGACCAGGCATAGTTTCTGGTCTATAGTAGCAGAGAGGAGAGACCAGGCATAGTGTCTGGTCTATAGTAACAGAGTGGAGAGGAGAGACCAGGCATAGCTTCTGTTCTATAGCAACAGAGAGGAGAGGAGAGACCAGGCATAGTGTCTGGTCTATAGCAATAGATAGGAGAGACCAGGCATAGTGTCTGGTCTATAGTAACAGAGAGGAGAGACCAGGCATAGTTTCTGGTCTATAGCAACAGAGAGGAGAGGAGAGACCAGGCATAGTTTCTGGTCTATAGCAACAGAGAGGAGAGAGCAATTATAGTTTCTGGTCTACAGCAACAGAGAGGAGAGACCAAGCAACGTTTCTGGTCTATAGCAACAGAGAGGAGAGAGCAAATATAGTTTCTGGTCTACAGCAACAGAGAGGAAAGACCAGACATAGTTTCTGGTCTATAGCAACAGAGAGGAGAGACCAGGCATAGTGTCTGGTCTATAGCAACAGAGAGGAGAGACCAGCTATATAGTTTCAGGTCTACAACAACAAAGAGGTGAGACCAGGCATAGTTTCTGGTCTATAGCAACAGAGAGGAGAGACCAGGCATAGTTTCTGGTCTATAGTAACAGAGAGGAGAGACCAGCTATATAGTTTCAGGTCTACAACAACAAAGAGGTGAGACCAGGCATAGTGTGTGGTCTATAGTAACAGAGAGGAGAGACCAGCTATATAGTTTCAGGTCTACAACAACAGAGAGGAGAGACCAGGCATAGTTTCTGGTCTATAGCAACAGAGAGGAGAGACCAGGCATAGTTTCTGGTCTATAGTAACAGAGAGGAGAGGAGAGACCAGGCATAGTTTCTGGTCTATAGTAACAGAGAGGAGAGGAGAGACCAGGCATAGTTTCTGGTCTATAGCAACAGAGAGGAGAGGAGAGACCAGGCATAGTTTCTGGTCTATAGTAACAGAGAGGAGAGGAGAGACCAGGCATAGTTTCTGGTCTGTAGTAACAGAGAGGAGAGACCAGGCATATTTTCTGGTCTATAGTAACAGAGAGGAGAGGAGAGACCAGGCAGAGTTTCTGGTCTATAGCAACAGAGAGGAGAGACCAGGCATAGTGTCTGGTCTATAGCAACAGAGAGGAGAGACCAGGCATAGTGTCTGGTCTATAGTAACAGAGAGGAGAGACCAGGAATAGTTTCTGGTCTATAGGAACAGAGAGGAAAGACCAGGCATAGTTTCTGGTCTATAGCAACAGAGAGGAGAGACCAGCTATATCGTTTCAGGTCTACAACAACAGAGAGGAAAGACCAGGCATAGTTTCTGGTCTATAGTAGCAGAGAGGAGAGACCAGGCATAGTGTCTGGTCTATAGTAACAGAGTGGAGAGGAGAGACCAGGCATAGCTTCTGTTCTATAGCAACAGAGAGGAGAGGAGAGACCAGGCATAGTGTCTGGTCTATAGCAATAGATAGGAGAGACCAGGCATAGTGTCTGGTCTATAGTAACAGAGAGGAGAGACCAGGCATAGTTTCTGGTCTATAGCAACAGAGAGGAGAGACCAGGCATAGTGTCTGGTCTATAGTAACAGAGAGGAGAGGAGAGACCAGGCATAGTTTCTGGTCTATAGCAACAGAGATGAGAGGGGAGACCAGGCATACTTTCTGGTCTATAGCAACAGAGAGGAGAGACCAGGCATAGTTTCTGGTCTATAGCAACAGAGAGGAGAGGAGAGACCAGGCATAGTTTCTGGTCTATAGTAACAGAGAGGAGAGAGCAGGCATAGTGTCTGGTCTATAGCAACAGAGAGGAGAGGAGAGACCAGGCATAGTTTCTGGTCTATAGCAACAGAGAGGAGAGACCAGGCATAGTGTCTGGTCTCTAGCAACAGAGAGGAGAGGAGAGACCAGGCATAGTTTCTGGTCTATAGCAACAGAGTGGAGAGGAGAGACCAGGCATAGTTTCTGGGCTATAGGAACAGAGAGGAGAGGAGAGACCAGGCATAGTTTCTGGGCTATAGGAACAGAGAGGAGAGACCAGGCATAGTTTCTGGCCTATAGTAACAGAGAGGAGAGACCAATTATAGTTTCTGGTCTACAGCAACAGAGAGGAGAGGAGAGACCAGGCATAGTTTCTGTTCTATAGCAACAGAGAGGAGAGACCAGGCATAGTTTCTGGTCTATAGCAACAGAGAGGAGAGACCAATTATAGTTTCTGGTCTACAACAACAGAGAGGAGAGACCAGGCATAGTTTCTGGTCTATAGTAACAGAGAGGAGAGACCCGGCATAGTTTCTGGTCTATAGCAACAGAGAGGAGTGACCAATTATAGTTTCTGGTCTACAGCAACAGAGAGGAGAGACCAGGCATAGTTTCTGGTCTATAGCAACAGAGAGGAGAGACCAATTATAGTATCTGGTCTACAACAACAGAGAGGAGAGACCAGGCATAGTTTCTGGTCTATAGTAACAGAAAGGAGAGACCAGGCATAGTTTCTGGTCTATAGCAACAGAGAGGAGAGACCAATTATAGTTTCTGGTCTACATCAACAGAGAGGAGAGACCAGGCATAGTTTCTGGTCTATAGTAACAGAGAGGCGAGACCAGGCAAAGTTTCTGGTCTACAGTAACAGAGATGAGAGGAGAGACCAGGCATACTTTCTTTTCTATAGTAACAGAGAGGAGAGACCAGGCATAGTTTCTGGTCTACAGCAACAGAGAGGAGAGGCCAGCTATATAGTTTCAGGTCTACAACAACAAAGAGGTGAGACCAGGCATAGTTTCTGGTCTATAGCAACAGAGAGGAGAGACCAGGCATAGTTCCTGGTCTATAGTAACAGAGAGGAGAGGAGAGACCAGGCATAGTTTCTGGTCTATAGTAACAGAGAGGAGAGGAGAGACCAGGCATAGTTTCTGGTCTATAGTAACAGAGAGGAGAGGAGAGACCAGGCATAGTTTCTGGTCTGTAGTAACAGAGAGCAGAGACCAGGCATAGTTTCTCGTCTATAGTAACAGAGAGGAGAGGAGAGACCAGGCATAGTTTCTGGTCTGTAGTAACAGAGAGGTGAGACCACGCATAGTTTCTGGTCTATAGTAACAGAGAGGAGAGGAGAGACCAGGCATAGTTTCTGGTCTATAGCAACAGAGAGGAGAGACCAGGCATAGTGTCTAGTCTATAGTAACAGAGAGGAGAGACCAGGCATAGTGTCTGGTCTATAGTAACAGAGAGGAGAGACCAGGCATAGTTTCTGGTCTATAGGAACAGAGAGGAGAGACCAGGCATAGTTTCTGGTCTATAGCAACAGAGAGGAGAGACCAGGCATAGTGTCTGGTCTATAGTAACAGAGAGGAGAGACCAGGCATAGTTTCTGGTCTATAGGAACAGAGAGGAGAGACCAGGCATAGTTTCTGGTCTATAGCAACAGAGAGGAGAGACCAGGCATAGTCTCTGGTCTATAGCAACAGAGAGGAGAGGAGAGACCAGGCATAGTGTCTGGTCTATAGTAACAGAGAGGAGAGACCAGGCATAGTTTCTGGTCTATAGGAACAGAGAGGAGAGACCAGGCATAGTTTCTGGTCTATAGCAACAGAGAGGAGAGACCAGGCATAGTGTCTGGTCTATAGCAACAGAGAGGAGAGGAGCGACCAGGCATAGTTGCTGGTCTATAGTAACAGAGAGGAGAGACCAGGCATAGTTTCTGGTCTATAGCAACAGAGAGGAGAGACCAGGCATAGTGTCTGGTCTATAGTAACAGAGAGGAGAGGAGAGACCAGGCATAGTTTCTGGTCTATAGCAAAAGAGAGGAGAGACCAGGCATAATGTCTGGTCTATAGTAACAGAGAGGAGAGGAGAGACCAGGCATAGTTTCTGGTCTATAGCAACAAAGAGGAGAGGAGAGACCAGGCATACTTTCTGGTCTATAGGAACAGAGAGGAGAGACCAGGCATAGTCTCTGGTCTATAGCAACAGAGAGGAGAGGAGAGACCAGCCATAGTTTCTGGTCTATAGTATCAAAGAGGAGAGACCAGGCATAGTCTCTGGTCTATAGCAACAGAGAGGAGAGGAGCGACCAGGCATAGTTGCTGGTCTATAGTAACAGAGAGGAGAGACCAGGCATAGTGTCTGGTCTATAGCAACAGAGAGGAGAGACCAGGCATAGTGTCTGGTCTATAGTATCAAAGAGGAGAGACCAGGCATAGTTTCTGGTCTACAGCAACAGAGAGGAGAGGAGAGACCAGGCATTGTTTCTGGTCTATAGCAACAGAGTGGAGAGGAGAGACCAGGCATAGTTTCTGGGCTATAGGAACAGAGAGGAGAGGAGAGACCAGGCATAGTTTCTGGCCAATAGTAACAGAGAAGAGAGACCAATTATAGTTTCAGGTCTACAGCAACAGAGAGGAGAGGAGAGACCAGGCATAGTTTCTGGTCTATAGCAACAGAGAGGAGAGACCAGGCATAGTTTCTGGTCTATAGCAACAGAGAGGAGAGGAGAGACCAGGCATAGTTTCTGGTCTATAGCAACAGAGAGGAGAGACCAGGCATAGTTTCTGGTCTATAGCAACAGAGAGGAGAGGAGAGACCAGGCATAGTTTCTGGTCTATAGCAACAGAGAGGAGAGACCAATTATAGTTTCTGGTCTACAACAACAGAGAGGAGAGACCAGGCATAGTTTCTGGTCTATAGTAACAGAGAGGAGAGACCAGGCATAGTTTCTGGTAAACAGCAACAGAGAGGAGAGACCAATTATAGTTTCTGGTCTACAGCAACAGAGAGGAGAGACCAGGCATAGTTTCTGGTCTATAGCAACAGAGAGGAGAGGTGAGACCAGTCATAGTTTCTGGTCTATAGCAACAGAGAGGAGAGAGCAATTATAGTTTCTGGTCTACAGCAACAGAGAGGAGAGACCAAGCAACGTTTCTGGTCTATAGCAACAGAGAGGAGAGAGCAAATATAGTTTCTGGTCTACAGCAACAGAGAGGAAAGACCAGACATAGTTTCTGGTCTATAGCAACAGAGAGGAGAGACCAGCTATATAGTTTCAGGTCTACAACAACAAAGAGGTGAGACCAGGCATAGTTTCTGGTCTATAGCAACAGAGAGGAGAGACCAGGCATAGTTTCTGGTCTATAGTAACAGAGAGGAGAGACCAGCTATATAGTTTCAGGTCTACAACAACAAAGAGGTGAGACCAGGCATAGTGTGTGGTCTGTAGTAACAGAGAGGAGAGACCAGCTATATAGTTTCAGGTCTACAACAACAGAGAGGAGAGACCAGGCATAGTTTCTGGTCTATAGCAACAGAGAGGAGAGACCAGGCATAGTTTCTGGTCTATAGTAACAGAGAGGAGAGGAGAGACCAGGTATAGTTTCTGGTCTATAGTAACAGAGAGGAGAGGAGAGACCAGGCATCGTTTCTGGTCTATAGTAACAGAGAGGAGAGGAGAGACCAGGCATAGTTTCTGGTCTGTAGTAACAGAGAGGAGAGACCAGGCATATTTTCTGGTCTATAGTAACAGAGAGGAGAGGAGAGACCAGGCAGAGTTTCTGGTCTATAGCAACAGAGAGGAGAGACCAGGCATAGTGTCTGGTCTATAGCAACAGAGAGGAGAGACCAGGCATAGTGTCTGGTCTATAGTAACAGAGAGGAGAGACCAGGAATAGTTTCTGGTCTATAGGAACAGAGAGGAGAGACCAGGCATAGTTTCTGGTCTATAGCAACAGAGAGGAGAGACCAGCTATATCGTTTCAGGTCTACAACAACAGAGAGGAAAGACCAGGCATAGTTTCTGGTCTATAGTAGCAGAGAGGAGAGACCAGGCATAGTTTCTGGTCTATAGTAACAGAGTGGAGAGGAGAGACCAGGCATAGCTTCTGTTCTATAGCAACAGAGAGGAGAGGAGAGACCAGGCATAGTGTCTGGTCTATAGCAACAGATAGGAGAGACCAGGCATAGTGTCTGGTCTATAGTAACAGAGAGGAGAGACCAGGCATAGTTTCTGGTCTATAGCAACAGAGAGGAGAGACCAGGCATAGTGTCTGGTCTATAGTAACAGAGAGGAGAGGAGAGACCAGGCATAGTTTCTGGTCTATAGCAACAGAGATGAGAGGGGAGACCAGGCATACTTTCTGGTCTATAGCAACAGAGAGGAGAGACCAGGCATAGTTTCTGGTCTATAGCAACAGAGAGGAGAGGAGAGACCAGGCATAGTTTCTGGTCTATAGTAACAGAGAGGAGAGAGCAGGCATAGTGTCTGGTCTATAGCAACAGAGAGGAGAGGAGAGACCAGGCATAGTTTGTGGTCTATAGCAACAGAGAGGAGAGACCAGGCATAGTGTCTGGTCTATAGCAACAGAGAGGAGAGGAGAGACCAGGCATAGTTTCTGGTCTATAGCAACAGAGTGGAGAGGAGAGACCAGGCATAGTTTCTGGGCTATAGGAACAGAGAGGAGAGGAGAGACCAGGCATAGTTTCTGGGCTATAGGAACAGAGAGGAGAGACCAGGCATAGTTTCTGGCCTATAGTAACAGAGAGGAGAGACCAATTATAGTTTCTGGTCTACAACAACAGAGAGGAGAGACCAGGCATAGTTTCTGGTCTATAGTAACAGAGAGGAGAGACCAGGCATAGTTTCTGGTCTATAGCAACAGAGAGGAGTGACCAATTATAGTTTCTGGTCTACAGCAACAGAGAGGAGAGACCAGGCATAGTTTCTGGTCTATAGCAACAGAGAGGAGAGACCAATTATAGTTTCTGGTCTACAACAACAGAGAGGAGAGACCAGGCATAGTTTCTGGTCTATAGTAACAGAGAGGAGAGACCAGGCATAGTTTCTGGTCTATAGCAACAGAGAGGAGAGACCAATTATAGTTTCTGGTCTACAACAACAGAGAGGAGAGACCAGGCATAGTTTCTGGTCTATAGTAACAGAGAGGAGAGACCAGGCATAGTTTCTGGTCTATAGCAACAGAGAGGAGAGACCAATTATAGTTTCTGGTCTACAGCAACAGAGAGGAGAGGCCCGGCATAGTTTCTGGTCTATAGCAACAGAGAGGAGAGGAGAGACCAGGCATAGTTTCTGGACTATAGGAACAGAGAGGAGAGGAGAGACCAGGCATAGTTTCTGGTCTATAGCAACAGAGAGGAGAGACCAAGCAACGTTTCTGGTCTATAGCAACAGAGAGGAGAGAGCAAATATAGTTTCTGGTCTACAGCAACAGAGAGGAAAGACCAGACATAGTTTCTGGTCTATAGTAACAGAGAGGAGAGACCAGGCATAGTTTCTGGGCTATAGGAACAGAGAGGAGAGACCAGGCATAGTTTCTGGCCTATAGTAACAGAGAGGAGAGACCAGACATAGTTTCTGGTCTATAGCAACAGAGAGGAGAGACCAGGCATAGTTTCTGGGCTATAGGAACAGAGAGGAGAGACCAGGCATAGTTTCTGGCCTATAGTAACAGAGAGGAGAGACCAGACATAGTTTCTGGTCTATAGCAACAGAGAGGAGAGACCAGGCATAGTTTCTGGTCTATAGCAACAGAGAGGAGAGACCAGGCATAGTTTCTGGTCTATAGCAACAGAGAGGAAAGACCAGGCATAGTTTTTGGTCTATAGCAACAGAGAGGAGAGACCAGGCATAGTTTCTGGTCTATAGCAACAGAGAGGAGAGACAAATTATAGTTTCTGGTCTATAGCAACAGAGAGGAGAGACCAGGCATAGTTTCTGGTCTATAGCAACAGAGAGGAGAGGAGAGACCAGGCATAGTTTCTGGGCTATAGGAACAGAGAGGAGAGGAGAGACCAGGCATAGTTTCTGGTCTATAGCAACAAAGAGGAGAGAGCAATTATAGTTTCTGGTCTACAGCAACAGAGAGGAGAGACCAAGCAACGTTTCTGGTCTATAGCAACAGAGAGGAGAGAGCAAATATAGTTTCTGGTCTACAGCAACAGAGAGGAAAGACCAGACATAGTTTCTGGTCTATAGCAACAGAGAGGAGAGACCAGGCATAGTTTCTGGGCTATAGGAACAGAGAGGAGAGACCAGGCATAGTTTCTGGCCTATAGTAACAGAGAGGAGAGACCAGACATAGTTTCTGGTCTATAGCAACAGAGAGGAGAGACCAGGCATAGTTTCTGGTCTATAGCAACAGAGAGGAGAGACCAGGCATAGTTTCTGGTCTATAGCAACAGAGAGGAAAGACCAGGCATAGTTTTTGGTCTATAGCAACAGAGAGGAGAGACCAGGCATAGTTTCTGGTCTATAGCAACAGAGAGGAGAGACCAGGCATAGTTTCTGGTCTATAGTAACAGAGAGGAGAGGAGAGACCAGGCATAGTTTCTGGTCTATAGTAACAGAGAGGAGAGGAGAGACCAGGCATCGTTTCTGGTCTATAGTAACAGAGAGGAGAGGAGAGACCAGCCATAGTTTCTGGTCTGTAGTAACAGAGAGGAGAGACCAGGCATAGTTTCTGGTCTATAGCAACAGAGAGGAGAGACCAGGCATACTTTCTGGTCTATAGCAACAGAGAGGAGAGACCAGGCATAGTTTCTGGTCTATAGCAACAGAGAGGAGAGGAGAGACCAGGCATAGTTTCTGGTCTATAGTAACAGAGAGGAGAGAGCAGGCATAGTGTCTGGTCTATAGCAACAGAGAGGAGAGGAGAGACCAGGCATAGTTTCTGGTCTATAGCAACAGAGAGGAGAGACCAGGCATAGTGTCTGGTCTATAGCAACAGAGAGGAGAGGAGAGACCAGGCATAGTTTCTGGTCTATAGCAACAGAGTGGAGAGGAGAGACCAGGCATAGTTTCTGGGCTATAGGAACAGAGAGGAGAGGAGAGACCAGGCATAGTTTCTGGGCTATAGGAACAGAGAGGAGAGAGCAAATATAGTTTCTGGTCTACAGCAACAGAGAGGAAAGACCAGACATAGTTTCTGGTCTATAGCAACAGAGAGGAGAGACCAGGCATAGTTTCTGGGCTATAGGAACAGAGAGGAGAGACCAGGCATAGTTTCTGGCCTATAGTAACAGAGAGGAGAGACCAGACATAGTTTCTGGTCTATAGCAACAGAGAGGAAAGACCAGGCATAGTTTTTGGTCTATAGCAACAGAGAGGAGAGACCAGGCATAGTTTCTGGTCTATAGCAACAGAGAGGAGAGACAAATTATAGTTTCTGGTCTATAGCAACAGAGAGGAGAGACCAGGCATAGTGTCTGGTCTATAGCAACAGAGAGGAGAGGAGAGACCATGAATATGTTCCAAATGGCATCCTTTTCCCTTCAGAGTGCACTACTGTTGTCTAGATGCAGCCCATGATTCAGAGAGGTGCTTTGCAGTGTATTTGTTAGTAGTTTCCGCTGGGTTTTAGAACTTGTATTGCTCCTCTTGTTATAGATGTATCACACATTTTACTTAATTTTCTCTCTCTCAAGCCACCTGTGTTAAGATGAAAGTTTGTTACAGTTTGCTTCATGGACAAAAATATCTGTAGAAATATATGTAGTGGACATGAGTCGTTCATGGATGCTCATGGTCACGTGACGAGGTAGTCCCGGCTCCGATTTAAAAACCAGTGTGTAGGCCCTTGGCCCGAGTGAGAATTCATTCTTGTTCTAACGGTCAAGACCCTGGTTTCTTCCCTGGTGAATCCAGGTTCCTATCCCACTGGTTACATATACTGTATAGCGTTCTCCATTGTAGATTCTGTGAGTTCTCATCTCCCACATGCCAGATGCCTACCCACAAAGAGTGAAACAGTCAAGTCGTTCTGATTGCAGGTGGTAACTCTCATGTTTTTAAGACCGTGGAGATGTCGATGGAGATTTGAACAATGAGAACTGCGGCCATGTCACGATCGTGTGGCGGATTGACGGACCAAAATGCAGCTTTTGGAAAATAAGCCATCTTCTTTATTAAACACAACACGAAGATGAACACGACACAAAAACTCTATACAAAATAACAAACGACCGTGAAGCTACAAACGTTGTGCATAGACAGACAGGCTACAAACGTTCTACATAGACAATTACCCACACCTAATGAGAGCCTATGGCTACCCTAAATAAGGCTCCCAATCAGAGACAACCGAAATCAGCTGTCTCTAATTGGGAACTCATTCAGGTAACCATAGACTCTCCTAGAATACTAACCACCATAGACAATGCTAAACATCTACACTCAACACAAAACCATATACTACACCCATTAACCCCTTTACCAAATAAACACCCAAAACAACAAAACATAAACATTCCCCATGTCACACCCTGACCTAACTAAAATAATAAAGAAAACAAAGAATAATAAGGCCAGGGCGTGACATAACCCCCCCCTTGAGGCGCGAACTCCGGGCGCACCATACACAGTCTAGGGGAGGGTCTGGGTGGGCTCCCCTCCAAGGTGGCGGCTCCGGCTCTGGTCGTAGTCCCCACGTCACCACAGTACCTAACCACCTCCTAGGCTTCCTCCAAACGACCCCCCTCCACATTAACCCCATTGCATTACGGGGGAGTTCCGGACTAAGGGACAGCTCCGGACTAAGGACCAGTACCAGGGTAAGGGGCAGTACCAGGGTCAGGGGCAGTACCAGGATAAGGGGCAGTACCAGGGTAAGGGGCAGCACCAGGGTAAGGGGCAGCACCAGGGTAAGGGGCAGCACCAGGGGAAGGGGCAGCTCCAGGGTAAGGGGCAGCTCCGGACTGAGGAATGGCAGCTCCGGACTGAGGGACTGCAGCTCCGGACTGAGGGACTGCAGCTCCGGACTGAGGGACTGCAGCTCCGGACTGAGGGACGGCCCATGGCTGGCTGACAGATCTGGCTGCTCATGGCTGGCTAACGGATCTGGCTGCTCATGGCTGGCTAACTGATCTGGCTGCTCATGGCTGGCTGACGGATCTGGCTGCCCATGGCTGGCTGACGGATCTGGCTGCTCATGGCTGGCTGACGGATCTGGCTGCTCATGGCTAGCTAACGGATCTGGCTGCTCATGGCTAGCTGACGGATCTGGCTGCTCATGGCTAGCTGACGGATCTGGCTGCTCATGGCTAGCTGACGGATCTGGCTGCTCATGGCTAGCTGACGGATCTGGCTGCTCATTGCTAGCTGACGGATCTGGCTGCTCATGGCTAGCTGACGGATCTGGCTGCTCATGGCTAGCTGACGGATCTGGCTGCTCATGGCTAGCTGACGGATCTGGCTGCTCATGGCTAGCTGACGGATCTGGCTGCTCATGGCTAGCTGACGGATCTGGCTGCTCATGGCTAGCTGACGGATCTGGCTGCTCATGGCTAGCTGACGGATCTGGCTGCTCATGGCTAGCTGACGGATCTGGCTGCTCATGGCTAGCTGACGGATCTGGCTGCTCATGACTGACTGACTGATCTGGCTGCTCCTGTCTGGTTGGCGGCTCTGGCAGATCCTGTCTGGTTGGCGGCTCTGGCAGATCCTGTCTGGTTGGCGGCTCTGGCAGATCCTGTCTGGTTGGCGGCTCTGGCAGATCCTGTCTGGTTGGCGGCTCTGGCAGATCCTGTCTGGTTGGCGGCTCTGGCAGATCCTGTCTGGTTGGCGGCTCTGGCAGATCCTGTCTGGTTGGCGGCTCTGGCAGATCCTGTCTGGTTGGCGGCTCTGGCAGATCCTGTCTGGTTGGCGGCTCTGGCAGATCCTGTCTGGTTGGCGGCTCTGGCAGATCCTGTCTGGTTGGCGGCTCTGGCAGATCCTGTCTGGCTGGCGGCTCTAGCGGCTCCTGTCTGGCTGGCGGCTCTAGCGGCTCCTGTCTGGCGGACGGCTCAGTAGGCTCATGGCAGACGGGCGGCTTTGCAGGCTCATGGCAGACGGATGGCTCAGATGGCGCTGGGGAGACGGATGGCTCAGATGGCGCTGGGGAGACGGATGGCTCAGATGGCGCTGGGGAGATGGGCAGTTCAGTCATCGCTGTGCAGACGGCAGACTCCTGCCGGCTGAGGCGCACTGTAGGCCTGGTGCGTGGTGCCGGGACTGGTGGCACCGGGCTGGGGACACGCATCTCAGGGCTAGTGCGGGGAGCAGCAACAGGACGCACAGGACTCTGGGGACACACAGGAGGCTTGGTGCGTGGTTTAGACACTGGTGGTAAAGGGCTGGAGACACGCACCATATAGCTAGTGCGTGGAGGAGGCACTGGTGGTACTGGGTTGGGGCGGGGAGGTGGCGCCGGAAATACCGGACCGTGCAGGCGTACTGGCTCCCTTGAACGCCGAGCCTGCCCAACCTTACCTGGTTCTCTGCTCCCCGTCGCCTGACCAGTGCGGGGAGGTGGAATAACCCGCACCGGCCTATGTAGGCGAACCGGGGACACCATGCGTAAGGCTGGTGCCATGTACGCCGGCCCGAGGAGACGCACTGGTGACCAGATACGTTGGGCCGGCTTCATGACATATGGCTCAACGCTCAGTCTAGCCCGGCCGATACGTGGAGCTGCAATGTACCGAACCGGGCTATGCACGCGTACAGGAGACACCGTGCGCTCTACTGCGTAACACGGTGTCTGCCCGTACTCTCGCTCTCCACGGTAAGTACAGGGAGTAGGCGCAGGTTTCCTACCTGACTTCGCCACACTCCCTTTAAGGCCCCCCCCAAGAAATTTTTGGGTTGTACTCACGGGCTTCCAGCCTTGTCTCCGTGCTGCCTCCTCATATCGCCTCCTCTCGGCTTTCGCTGCCTCCAGCTCTTCACGAGGGAGGCGATATTCTCCAGGTTGATCCCACGGCCCCTTACCATCCAGTATCTCCTCCCATGTCCAGAAATCCTTTGTGGGTAGGTCCTGTTGTCGCCTTCCATGCCGCTTGGTCCTATGGTGGGTAATTCTGTCACGATCGTTCTCCTCCTCTTCGTCTGAAGAGGAGAAGCATGGGTCGGACCAATACGCGTCAAGGTATGCAGTCATAATGAATTTATTTAAATGAAAGACGAACACTTAATACAAACTATACAAAATAACAAACGACCGTGAAGCTACAAACGTTGTGCATAGACAGACAGGCTACAAACGTTCTACATAGACAATTACCCACACCTAATGAGAGCCTATGGCTACCCTAAATAAGGCTCCCAATCAGAGACAACCGAAATCAGCTGTCTCTAATTGGGAACTCATTCAGGTAACCATAGACTCTCCTAGAATACTAACCACCATAGACAATGCTAAACATCTACACTCAACACAAAACCATATACTACACCCATTAACCCCTTTACCAAATAAACACCCAAAACAACAAAACATAAACATTCCCCATGTCACACCCTGACCTAACTAAAATAATAAAGAAAACAAAGAATAATAAGGCCAGGGCGTGACAGGCCAGTCAGTCCATACAGTTTTCTTGGCATAGAAACACAAAACTAGAATGGACAAATAAATGATGAACTACTTCTGACCAGTGACTTATGGGTCCGAGTCCAAAGAGGATACAATATGGTGAATAAGGTGCCGTTTGGGACGCATGCAGTCAAAAGGAAGTCGGATAGGAAATTGGAGGACTAATCCACATTAAACTACTGAGACAATATTCAATATGATAGTAAACTGGAGGACTAACCTACATTAAACTACTGAGACAATCATCAATATGATAGGAAATTGGAGGACTAATCCACATTAAACTACTGAGACAATATTCAATATGATAGTAAACTGGAGGACTAACCTACATTAAACTACTGAGACAATATTCAAAATGATAGTAAACTGGAGGACTAACCTACATTAAACTACTGAGACAATATTCAATATGATAGTAAACTGGAGGACTAACCCACATTAAACTACTGAGACAATATTCAATATGATAGTAAACTGGAGGACTAACCTACATTAAACTACTGAGACAATATTCAATATGATAGTAAACTGGAGGACTAACCCACATTAAACTACTGAGACAATATTCAATATGATAGTAAACTGGAGGACTAACCCACATTAAACTACTGAGACAATATTCAATATGATAGTAAACTGGAGGACTAACCTACATTAAACTACTGAGACAATATTCAATATGATAGGAAACTGGAGGACTAACCCATATTAAACTACTGAGACAATATTCAATATGATAGTAAACTGGAGGACTAACCCACATTAAACTACTGAGACAATCATCAATATGATAGGAAACTGGAGGACTAATCCACATTAATGAGACAATCATCAATATGATAGGAAACTGGAGGACTAACCCACATTAAACTACTGAGACAATATTCAATATGATAGTAAACTGGAGGACTAACCCACATTAAACTACTGAGACAATCATCAATATGATAGGAAACTGGAGGACTAATCCACATTAATGAGACAATCATCAATATGATAGGAAACTGGAGGACTAACCCACATTTAACTACTGAGACAATCATCATTATGATAGGAAACTGGAGGACTAACCCACATTAAACTACTGAGACAATCATGATTATGACAGGAAACTGGAGGACTAATCCACATTTAACTACTGAGACAATCATCAATATGATAGGAAACTGGAGGACTAACCCACATTAAACTACTGAGACAATCATCAATATGATAGGAAACTGGAGGACTAACCCACATTTAACTACTGAGACAATCATAATATGATAGGAAACTGGAGGACTAATCCACATTAAACTACTGAGACAATCATCAATATGATAGGAAACTGGAGGACTAACCCACATTTAACTACTGAGACAATCATCAATATGATAGGAAACTGGAGGACTAACCCACATTTAACTACTGAGACAATCATAATATGATTGGAAACTGGAGGACTAATCCACATTAATGAGACAATCATCAATATGATAGGAAACTGGAGAACTAACCCACATTTAACTACTGAGACAATCATCAATATGATAGGAAACTGGAGGACTAACCCACATTTAACTACTGAGACAATCATAATATGATAGGAAACTGGAGGACTAATCCACATTTAACTACTGAGACAATCATAATATGATAGGAAACTGGAGGACTAATCCACATTAATGAGACAATCATCAATATGATAGGAAACTGGAGAACTAACCCACATTAAATAACTGAGACAATCATCAATATGATAGGAAACTGGAGGACTAACCCACATTAAACTACTGAGACAATCATCAATATGATAGGAAACTGGAGGACTAATCCACATTTAACTACTGAGACAATCCTCAATATGATAGGAAACTGGAGGACTAACCCACATTAAACTACTGAGACAATCATCAATATGATAGGAAACTGGAGGACTAACCCACAATAAACTACTGAGACAATCATCAATATGATAGGAAACTGGAGAACTAACCCACATTAAACTACTGAGACAATCATCAATATGATAGGAAACTGGAGGACTAACCCACATTAAACTACTGAGACAATCATCAATATGATAGGAAACTGGAGGACTAATCCACATTAATGAGACAATCATCAATATGATAGGAAACTGGAGGACTAACCCACATTAAACTACTGAGACAATCCTCAATATGATAGGAAACTGGAGGACTAACCCACATTAAACTACTAAAGACAATCATCAATATGATAGGAAACTGGAGGACTAATCCACATTAATGAGACAATCATCAATATGATAGGAAACTGGAGGACTAACCCACATTTAACTACTGAGACAATCATCATTATGATAGGAAACTGGAGGACTAACCCACATTAAACTACTGAGACAATCATGATTATGACAGGAAACTGGAGGACTAATCCACATTTAACTACTGAGACAATCATCAATATGATAGGAAACTGGAGGACTAACCCACATTAAACTACTGAGACAATCATCAATATGATAGGAAACTGGAGGACTAACCCACATTTAACTACTGAGACAATCATAATATGATAGGAAACTGGAGGACTAATCCACATTAAACTACTGAGACAATCATCAATATGATAGGAAACTGGAGGACTAACCCACATTTAACTACTGAGACAATCATCAATATGATAGGAAACTGGAGGACTAACCCACATTTAACTACTGAGACAATCATAATATGATTGGAAACTGGAGGACTAATCCACATTAATGAGACAATCATCAATATGATAGGAAACTGGAGAACTAACCCACATTTAACTACTGAGACAATCATCAATATGATAGGAAACTGGAGGACTAACCCACATTTAACTACTGAGACAATCATAATATGATAGGAAACTGGAGGACTAATCCACATTTAACTACTGAGACAATCATAATATGATAGGAAACTGGAGGACTAATCCACATTAATGAGACAATCATCAATATGATAGGAAACTGGAGAACTAACCCACATTAAATAACTGAGACAATCATCAATATGATAGGAAACTGGAGGACTAACCCACATTAAACTACTGAGACAATCATCAATATGATAGGAAACTGGAGGACTAATCCACATTTAACTACTGAGACAATCCTCAATATGATAGGAAACTGGAGGACTAACCCACATTAAACTACTGAGACAATCATCAATATGATAGGAAACTGGAGGACTAACCCACAATAAACTACTGAGACAATCATCAATATGATAGGAAACTGGAGAACTAACCCACATTAAACTACTGAGACAATCATCAATATGATAGGAAACTGGAGGACTAACCCACATTAAACTACTGAGACAATCATCAATATGATAGGAAACTGGAGGACTAACCCACATTTAACTACTGAGACAATCATCAATATGATAGGAAACTGGAGGACTAACCCACATTAATGAGACAATCATCAATATGATAGGAAACTGGAGGACTAATCCACATTAAACTACTGAGACAATCATCAATATGATAGGAAACTGGAGGACTAACCCACATTAAACTACTGAGACAATCATCAATATGATAGGAAACTGGAGGACTAACCCACAATAAACTACTGAGACAATCATCAATATGATAGGAAACTGGAGAACTAACCCACATTAAACTACTGAGACAATCATCAATATGATAGGAAACTGGAGGACTAACCCACATTAAACTACTGAGACAATCATCAATATGATAGGAAACTGGAGGACTAACCCACATTTAACTACTGAGACAATCATCAATATGATAGGAAACTGGAGGACTAACCCACATTAATGAGACAATCATCAATATGATAGGAAACTGGAGGACTAATCCACATTAAACTACTGAAACAATCATCAATATGATAGGAAACTGGAGGACTAATCCACATTAATGAGACAATCATCAATATGATAGGAAACTGGAGGACTAACCCACATTAAACTACTGAGACAATCATCAATATGATAGGTATTTGAAATGACTGGGTGCAGGGGTGGGTGGGTTGGTGAGTGGTTGGGTGGGTGGGTGGGGTACTGTGTCGTTGCTGTTGGTTCATGTCTGTGAACAACCATTTTGTGACCATGCTGTCATGAAGAAATGTTTTGGCCGTGGTCGATTTTTTTCTGAATGTTATGTGTTAAGTTTGACCACCAGTGAGTTTATTTATGTGACAATATTCAATATGTTCATTAATATAAATCCACTGCAGTGTCCTTTGGTTTTCAGTTGGTTTGTTTGGAGAGGCTTGTCTTGTTTGACGTCCAGGCAGTTTGTTGTCAGCGCCCTCATAAGGTGAATGTCTTGAAGTAGTAGTTTGTGTTTCTAAGATATCTATTGTTTATGTCAATGCAGTGCTTAGCTGTTCTTTCTTTTCTGCCATCAGAAGTACATTATTGTTTGTCACTGTTTTTGGTCATCTTGTGAAATTGGTCAGCTGAATCTCTGTGGAAGTAGCAGATGTACAGAATGTGTCCCAAATGGAACCCCATTTCCTATATAGTGCACTACTTTTCACCAGGGCCCATAGTGAACGCACTACGTAGGGAATAGGAATGCTGTTTGGGACACATCCCCGGCGGGTGAACCGGCGGCTACTGTACCTTTTGAAATGCTCAATTAATTGATGGTTATCACATTCTCAGAAACAA
>NC_074670.1:72707251-72737251 GCF_029448725.1 Salvelinus fontinalis
TGCTCACTCATACTAGGTTCTAGATAGGGTTTTATCAGATGAGTTTATCCAGGAATTTTTGCATGTCTGAATGTTTGCATGAATCATACCACAGTCTTTTCCTTGTGGTCTTCATTTACAGAAGACTTCACAATGTGTAACATGTGCACTGGGAGTCGGGAAGGTCAGGGAGTACATATTTTAATAAACAAATTAACAACACAAGAAACATTTTAAAAAAAACGGATTTGAAAAACAAAACTGATTTGAGCTGTCACGTTCCTGACCTATTGTTCCTTTTTCTTTTATTTATTTAGTTGGTCAGGGCGTGAGTTGGGGTGGGTTGTCTTTGTGTTTTTGTATTGTCTAGGGTGTTGTATGGTTTAGGGGGTTAAGTAGAGTAGATGGGTTAGTATTCAGTGTAGGTGTCTAGGAAAGTCTATGGTTGCCTGAATTGGTTCTCAATCAGAGACAGCTGGTTATTGTTGTCTCTGATTGGGAGCCATATTTAAGGCAGCCATAGGCTTTAGCTGTTTGTGGGTAATTGTCTATGTTGAACGTTTGTTGCTTGTCTGTGCACTTAGTTATTTAGCTTCACGGTCGTTTGTTGTTTTGTTAGTTTGTGTATAGTCTTTGTTTCGTGTTTCGTCATCTCTAATAAAAGAAGATGTCTTCATTTCCCGCTGCGCCTTGGTCCTCTCTCTCACCCACTTATTATGACGATCGTGACAGAATTACCCACCAACAAAGGATCAAGCAGCGGTGTAACGGGAGAAAACAACAGGACCCACCTACACAGGATTTCTGGACATGGGAGGAAATACGGGACGGTAAAGGGCCATGGGCTCAACATGGAGAATATTGCCGCCCTCGTGAAGAGCTGGAGGCAGCTAAAACCGAGAGGCGGCGGTATGAGGAGGCAGCACGGAAACAGGAGAAGGATCTGGGCTACACTACGTGGGAAGAGATCGACAGATGGGCGATCGACCCTAAGAGAGTGCCGGAGCCCGCCTGGGATTCTCTGGCGCAGTGCGAGGAGGGATACCGGCGAATGGAGGCAGCACGGCGAAACGGTAGGAAGCCCAAGAGATATCCCCAAAATATTCTTGGGGGGGGACATTTGGAGCAGTCGGCGAAGTTGAGGGGTGATTCTGAGATTGTCGAGGATTTATTGGACAGATTGGAGGAGAGTGAACGAAGGGGAGATTATGAGACATTCGAGGAGTTGTTGACGAAATTGGAGGAGAGTGAAGAGAGAGAGCTGTTGATTTGGCAGAGTATGCATGGCATTATCCCTGAGGAGCGTGTTAGCTGTCCGATGCCACCTGTGTCAGTTCCTCGTACTCAGCCTGAAACTTGTGTTAAAGTTCCGGAAGATTTGATGCCGGCTATACACACCAGGTCTCCAGTACATCTTTACAACCCGGTGTGTTCTGTTCCTGCTTCTTGCACTCATCCTGAGATGCGTGTCCCCAGCCCGGTACCACCAGTTCCGGTACCACGCACTAAGCCTCCAGTGCATCTCCAGAGCCCTGTTCCTCCTCCAAGCACTAGCTCTATGGTGCGTGTCTCCAGCCCATTACCACCAGTACCGGCACCACGCACCAAGCCTCCTGTGCGTCTCCAGAGTCCTGTGCGTCCTGTTGCTGCTTCCCGCACTAGTCCTCAGGTGCGTGTCTCCAGTCCGGTACCACCAGTTCCGGCACCACGCACCAAGCCTCATGTGCGTCTCCAAAGCCATGTACGCACTGTTCCTTCTCCCCGTACTTGCCCTGATGTGCGTGCCCTCAGCCCGGTACCACCAGTGCCGGTACCACACACCAGGCCTATAGTACGCCTTGAGAGTCCAGTGTGCCCTGTTGCTACTCCCCGCACTAGCCTGAAGGTGCGTGTCTTTAGCCCGGTACCTCCAGATCCAGCACCACGCACCAGGCCTACAGTGCGTCTCAGCCGGCCAGAGTCTCCCGTCTGCCCAACGGCGCCTGATCTGCCCGTCTGCCCAACGGAGCCTGAACTGCCCGTCTGCCCAACGCCGTCTGAACTGCCCGTCTGTCCAAAAGCGCCTGAACTGCCCGTCTGCCCAACGCCGTCTGAACTGTCTGTCTGCCAAGCGCCGCATGAACTGCCCGTCTGTACTGAGCCTTCAAAGCCGCCCGTCTGTACTGAGCCTGCAAAGCCGCCCGTCTGCCATGAGCCTTCATAGCCGTCCGCCAGACAGGAGCCGCTAGAGCCTTCCGCCAGACAGGAGCCGCTAGAACCTTCCGCCAGACAGGAGCAGCCAAAGCCTTCCGCCAGACAGGATCAGCCAGAGCCTTCCGCCAGACAGGATCAGCCAGAGCCTTCCGCCAGACAGGATCAGCCAGAGTCTTCCGCCAGACAGGATCAGCCAGAGCCTTCCGCCAGACAGGATCAGCCAGAGCCTTCCGCCAGACAGGATCAGCCAGAGCCGTCAGCGAGCCATGACCAGCCAGAGCCGTCAGCGAGCCATGACCAGCCAGATCCGTCAGCCAGCCATGAGCAGCCAGATCCGTCAGCCAGCCATGAGCAGCCAGATCCGTCAGCCAGCCATGAGCAGCCAGATCCGTCAGCCAGCCATGAGCAGCCAGATCCGCCAGCCAGCCATGAGCCGTCCAGCCAGGATCCGCCAGCCAGCCATGAGCCGTCCAGCCAGGATCCGCCAGAGCCGGCCAGCCAGGATCCGCCAGAGCCGGCCAGCCAGGATCCGCCAGGGCCGGCCAGCCAGGATCCGCCAGGGCCGGCCAGCCAGGATCCGCCAGAGCCGTCCAGCCAGGATCCGCCAGAGCCGTCCAGCCAGGATCCGCCAGAGCCGTCCAGCCAGGATCCGCCAGAGCCGTCCAGCCAGGATCCGCCAGCCAGCCAGGATCCGCCAGAGCCAGCCAGCCAGGATTCGCCATTCAGTCCGGTGCTGCCCCTCAGTCCGGTGCTGCCCCTCAGTCCGGTGCTGCCCCTCAGTCCGGTGCTGCCCCTCAGTCCGGTGCTGCCCCTCAGTCCGGTGCTGCCCCTTAGTCCGGTGGGGTTAATGTGGAGGGTGGCCATTTGGAGGAGGCTACGAAAGAGGGTAGTGACTATGGTGGGGTGGGGACCACGACCAGTGCCAGAGCCGCCACCGTGGACAGACGCCCACCCAGACCCTCCCCTAGACTTTATGCTGGTGCGCCCGGAGTTCGCACCTTAAGGGGGGGGTTATATCACGTTCCTGACCTATTGTTCCTTTTTCTTTTATTTATTTAGTTGGTCAGGGCGTGAGTTGGGGTGGGTTTTCTTTGTGTTTTTGTATTGTCTATGGTGTTGTATGGTTTAGGGGGTTAAGTAGAGTAGATAGGTTAGTGTTCAGTGTAGGTGTCTAGGAAAGTCTATGGTTGCCTGAATTGGTTCTCAATCAGAGACAGCTGGTTATTGTTGTCTCTGATTGGGAGCCATATTTAAGGCAGCCATAGGCTTTAGCTGTTTGTGGGTAATTGTCTATGTTGAACGTTTGTTGCTTGTCTGTGCACTTACGTTATTTAGCTTCACGGTCGTTTGTTGTTTTGTTAGTTTGTGTATAGTGTTTGTTTCGTCATCTTTAATAAAAGAAGATGTCTTCATTTCCCGCTGCGCCTTGGTCCTCTCTCTCACCCACTTATTATGACGATCGTGACATGAGCATTAACCTGTCTAGGATCAGCGTGGCGCTAGCGGCACACCCCCCCCCCCCCCACTGAAAAACCAGTGCCGCGAAATTCAAAAAAAATATTTTTTTAAAATATTTAACTTTCACACATTAAAGTCCAATACAGCTAATGAAAGACACAGATCTTGTGAATCCAGTCAACATTTCCGATTTTTAAAATGTTTTACAGGGAAGACACAATATGTAAAGATGTACATCTATTACCTAAAAACACATTAGCATAATCCACCATCTTTTATTTGTCCACCAACACCAGTAGCCATCACCAATTCGGCTAAACTAAGATATTTATAGCCCCTAACCAACAAAAAAACTCATTAGATGACAGTCTGATAACATATTTATGGTATGGGATAGGTTTTGTTAGAAAAAAGTGCATATTTCAGGTAGATGGCATAGTTTACAATTGCACCCACCATCACAAATGGACTAGAATAATTACAATGAGCAACGTGTTTACCTAACTACTAATCATCAAACATTTCGTAAAAATACACAGCATACACGAATCGAAAGACACAGATCCTGTGAATACAGACAATATTTCAGATTTTCTAAGTGTCTTACAGCGAAAACACAATAAATCGTTATATTAGCTTAGCACATAGCAATTAGCAGCCCAGCATTGATTCTAGCCAAAGTGAGCGATAAAAGTCAACATCGCCAAAAGATATTAATTTTTTCACTAACCTTCTCAGAATTCTTCCGATGACACTCCTGTAACATCACATTACAACATACATATACAGTTTGATCGAAAATGTTTATATTTAGCCACCAAAATCATGGTTAGACAATGTGAAATGTAACTCAGCTGGTCAGAATTTGTCCTTGCGCCACTTAGACAGTGATCTACTCTTATACATAAATACTCATAAACGTGACTAAAAAATATAGGGTGGACAGGGATTGATAGACAATTTAATTCTTAATACAATTGCGTTATTACATTTTTTAATTTATCCTTACTTTTCAATACAGTTTGCGCCAAGCGAAGCTACGTCAAAAAACATGGCGTCCTAAGCCACTAAAATGTTTCGACAGAAACACGATTTATCATAATAAAAATGTCCTACCTTGAGCTGTTCTTCCATCAGTATCTTGGGCAAAGGATCCTTTCTTGGGAGAAATCGTCTTTTGGTGGAAAGCTGTCCTCTTGCCATGTGGAAATGTCAACTGCGTTCGGGATGAACTGAAAAGCGTGCCCAACTTTTCACATCGTTGCAAAAATAAATGTCCCAAAATCGCACTAAACGGATATAAATTGCTATAAAACGCTTTAAATTAACTACTTTATGATGTTTGTAACTCCTATAACGAGTGAAAAGATGACCGGAGAAATATAACAGGCTAAACTAACGCTTGGAACAGGAGAGGGTCGGTGTCTTCCACGCGCGTTACGCAGCAAGAAAAGACTTGCTAGCTAAAGGTTTTTTTCATTTGTAGGGCCTGTGAACGCGCAATCGACCCCGTTGGAATCGTCATCACGTAAAGGCATCCAGGGGAAGACGTAAGAAGTGTCCGTATAGTCATAGCAACGACAGTGCCCTTTTAACTGACTTCAGAAAAGTGGCCAACATTTCTCAAATCTGACTCCATGTCAGGGAAATTGCTGTAGAATGGGCTCTGTTCCACTTAGAGACAAAATTTCAACTCCTATAGAAACTATAGACTGTTTTCTATCCAATAATAATAATAATATGCATATTGTACGATCAAGGATTTTGTGGGAAGCCGTTTAAAAAATTAGCCAAATTAGCATAAATAGTCTAAACAGCGCCCCCATCCCCAACAGGTTTTAAGGCCTGCAGTGTCAAACTAGGCTTTGGAGACATTCAAATTATGTAATTTGAAAAGGAATTTAGTCCAACTCTGTAGTGTGTGTAGAGTATGTGATTTACAATGATCATGTTGCTGTTTTAGAAAGAAGAAAGACATATTGACGTATTACAGTCAGACGCAAACTGAGACTAACCTCCACATATTTGTTTATGCAATGAACTCAAATAGGGTAATATTCAGACACTGAGTTTATACTGCAAGTTTCTAATCCAAAGATCTAAATATTTTCAAGAGACAGGGTGGGAGAAACAGCTAAAACTCAGATCACACGTTATTTGGTCCAAGGTTAACTTTTTTCCATTAAGGTCTTGTACTGTACACCTAAGACATGCAGCTTTATGCAGACTTATCCCCCTATTGAAACAAGCTGGAATCCTGTGCTTTTCTACATGGAAAGAGAACAAACGGTGGAGTAGCTGGCAGTGTTGGCAGAGTGTTGCTAGTGGGAATAAAACTGATTTAATTAATGGTTACATCACCTTACAAACACTTTACACTTACCTGGGAGAATTAACTTGTATGTAACGTACTGCATTAGCCTGACTATTAATACTGCCTAGCAGGAAACAGTAAAGCCTTCTCAATACCACAGATTATAGCATCATATTTTATTAAAATAGGAGCGTTTCATTCATTTCAAAAATAATTGGAAATGTTAAAAAGAGAAAAACAAAACTGATTTGAGCATTCATTTAAGCCTGCAGTGTGATCAAGGCTTTTGAATACTTCAAATGAAGTAACTTGAAATGGAACAGATTTTATGAACTACCATGGTTACATAACCTTTACACTCACCTGGGAGAACAAACTCTTATGCACTGTCAAGACTTTACTTTCATTAATCTGATGATTCTTATGTATCTAATCAACTAACAATGTTTAATTGTTATCCGATTAAATGAATAATGTAACAATTAACTCATTAGGAATTTGGGGCACCACGAGAGTGGTTGTTTAAAGAGTTACCATCTCCCCAATTAAACTCTAAAGGTCTTTACCTATCACATCCATAAAACAGACACTGTATTAATCATAACATTGTATCATATCATTCTGAACAATTGTATCCTCCTTGCATCTAAAAAAAACACAGCCTTACTTAAGGTTCATTACTACACAAATTGGTTTAATTATTTATTTACTAGCTAACAAAATGGTAACACAAGATAAACATACACACTTAATACATTAGAAACAGGTCCCTAGTGGACTGACACAATATGGTGGCTTGTTACATAAGAGATGGAGAGGGTGAGAGAGAGAAAGAGAGTGAGAGAGAGAGGGGAGAGAGTGGAGGGGGAGAGAGAAAACAGAGCAAACTAGAAAGTTGTTTTGCCCTAAACAGAGAGTACACAGTGGCAGAATACCTGACTACTGAGACTGGCCCTAAACAGAGAGTACACAGTGGCAGAATACCTGACCACTGAGACTGGCCCTAAACAGAGAGTACACAGTGGCAGAATACCTGACCACTGAGACTGGTCCTAAACAGAGAGTACACAGTGGCAGAATACCTGACCACTGTGACTGACCCAAACTTAAGGAAAGCTTTGACTATGTACAGATTCACTGAGCATAGCCTTGCTATTGAGAGAGGTTGCCGTAGAGAGAAGATAGGCTATGTGCACCATATTAGAGACATATTTCCGATTTTGATACATTTCCTCTGCACAACAGCAGAACCTGAGACAGAGCTGCATTTCCTGACAAAATGTAACAAATATAAAACAATTAGAGAGTGCCGTTGTTACTATACTCCAGTTGACAATTTTGATTCTTATTATTCTCATATTGTAAAAATCCAAAGTAAGCTTTGGCAAAATGTACATTGTTACGTCATGCCAATAAAGCAAATTGGAGAGAGAGAGAGACAGAGACAGAGAGAGAGAGACAGAGAAACTGAGAGACAGAGAGACAGAGAGACAGAGACAGAGACAGAGACAGAGACAGAGACAGAGACAGAGAGAGACACAGACACAGACACAGAGACAGAGACAGAGACAGAGACAGAGACAGAGATCTGTTGCAGCTCTGTAGAAGCCTGGGTCTGTACTTTGTCAATGGTAGGTTACGGGGGGACTGTTTGGGGAGAATCACCTACTGCTCACCTCTTGGCCACAGTACAGTAGACTATATGATCACAGACATTGACCCCTTCTCTCTCAGCTCATTCACTGTCAAGCCACTAACACTTCTGTCTGATCACAGCCAAATTACGTTGTTCCTCAAAAGAACAGACATGGAAACAACCACACATTCACAGCCCAGTAAGCTGTACAACATCAGAAATTCATACAGATGGGCCCAAAAGAGCACAGAAGAATACCAGAAAGCAACCTGTAACCAAAATATACAAACACTCTTAGAAAGCTTTTTGGATACCACATTCACTCACAGTAAAGAAGGCATCAATCTAGCAGTACAAAACATCAACTATATATTCAGGCAAACGGCAATAGAAGCACAATTGAAACTGATAAAAGCAAAACAAAAAAGATCACAGATAACAACTGGTTTGATGCCGATTGTAAAATTATAAGGAAAAAACTTAGAACACTATCCAACCAAAAGCACAGAGACCCAAATAATGGTGAATTACGCCTTCATTACTGTGAGACTTTAAAACTCTATAAACGTACACTCAGAACCAAAAAAGCACAGTACAACAGAAAGCAGCTGACGCTAATTGAGGAGTCCATAAACACAAACAACGTCTGGCAAAATTTGAAAAAAATTTAAAGAATCTAAACAAGAGGAATTAGCGTTACAAGATGGTGACATATGGACAACCCATTTTAAAACACTCTACAACACCGTTCTATTTGACACAAACGCAGAACAATGCCAAATTCATGAGAAGTTAGGATTCATGAGAAATGAGTTAAATTCATGAGAAGAAAAACTATAAAGGACAATCAAAATCCATTGGACTCCCCAATTACTGACCAGGAGCTCTATAAGAAACTTCAGGCTCTCAAATTTAAAAAAGCATGCGGACCTGATGGCATCCTAAATGAGATGCTCAAACTCACTAGTGCAACATTTCAATTGGCTATATTAAAACTGTTTAATTTGATCCTGAGTGTAGGTTATTTCCCTGACATCTGGAATCAAGGACTCATAACGTCAGGGTTGTAATCTGAGCCCTGAGCCCTGCACTCTTCAATATTTAAATCAACGAATTGGCCACTATTCTAGAAAAATCCTCAGCCCCTGGTGTTAGTCTCCACAATTCCGAGGTTAAATGCCTACTCTTCGCAGATGACCTATGCCTGCTGTCACCCACAGTACATGGCCTACAGCAGAGCCTGGACCTGCTAGAGCAGTACTGCCAGACCTGGGCCCTGGCAGTAAACCCCAAAAATACTAAAATAAGGATTTTCCAGAGAAGATCCAGATCTCAGGGAATTAGACCAAAGTTCTCAATTGGTACAAAGTATATAGAGTACTGTACACACTACAATTACTTAGGGTTAAAAATAAGCTCAACTGGACACCTTAATGAGGCAGTGAATGAACTGAGAGAGAAAGCACGCAAGGCATTCTAAGCCATTAAAAAGCTAATTCAAATTGAAATACATATTACAATGTGGCTAAAACTAATTGAATATGTCATTGAACCAATTGCACTTTATGGCAGCGAGGTGTGGGGTCCACTTGCAAAACAAGATTTCATCAAATGGGACAAACACCCCATTGAAGCCCTGCATGCAGAGTTCTGTAAGATTCTCCTACATGTCCAAAGGAAAACTACAAACAATGCATGCAGGGCAGAATTAGGCCAATATCCACTAATGATAAATACTCAAAAAGAGCAATTAAGTTTTGGAAACATCTAAAATACAGTGACCCCCTCTCATATCACTACCAAGCCCTGCAATGCCAAGAGCTGAGCAAAGAAAATAGTCCCCTCATTCAGCTGGTCCTGGGGCTGAGTTCACAAACCTGTTCTACTAACACACTGAAGCCTCAGGACCAGAACATCCAATCAATCAGGATAAACCAAATTACAACACAGTCAAAACAAAACTATATTGCTTATTGGGAAACACAAGCACAAACACAAAGCAAAATACAGTGCTATCTGGCACTAAATCGACAGTACACTGTGGCTAAATATTTGACCATGGTTACTGATCAAAACCTTAGAAAAACCTTGACAAAGTACAGGCTCAGTGAGCACAGCCTTGCCACTGAGAAGGGTAGACACAGGAAAACCTGGCTCCCTGTAGAGGAAAGGCTGTGCAACCACTGCACGACAGCAGAACCTGAGACAGAGCTGCATTTCCTGACAAAATGTAAAAAATATAAAACAATTAGAGAGTGTCATTTCCCCAAATTTGAAACCCTTATTCAAGGTTTCAAAGACCTCTCTGATGAGAATAAGCTACCTGTCCTGTTGGGGGAGGATCCAGGGAGCTGTGGGTTGGCAGCGCACTACATTGCTGCCTGCCATAAGTTGAGGGACAGTGTCTGACAAACCAATCAACCTGCACATGTACTCTACTGTATGCTTATTGTTATTGTTGAATATATGGTTATTTTGACAATTGGTTATTGTTGTTACTGTTGTCCTGTTGACAATTTTGATTCTCATTTTTATTTTTATATTGTAAATGTCCAAAATAAGCTTTGGCAATATGTACATTGTTACGTCATGCCAATAAAGTAAATTTAATTTAATTGAATTGAGAGAGAGAGAGAGAGAGAGAGAGAGAGAGAGAGAGAGAGAGAGAGAGAGAGAGAGAGAGAGAGAGAGAGAGAGAGAGAGAGAGAGAGAGAGAGAGAGAGAGAGAGAGAGAGAGAGAGAGAGAGAGTGGAACAATTTAAGCACAACAAAGCCACAAGAATTAGCCATACAAGATGTAGGAATTTGGAAAACTTATTTTGATAATCTATACAAAAACATCCCACAAAAAGACTTAAAACAGAACCAATTAGAAATTAAAGAAAAATTGAACATCCTTTAATCAGTCATTAAAAACAACCAAAATCCATTAGATTACCCAATAACACAACAAGAACTAAATGAAAAGCTCAAATCTATTAAATCAAAGAAGGCTTGTGGTCTAGACAACATCAGAAATTAAATGCTGAAAAACAGCACACCTGAGTTGCAAATTGCTGTGCTTAAATTGTTCAACATGGTTTTAACTTCTGGCTGCTTCCCTGATGTCTGGAACCAGGGGCTCATCTCCCCTATCCACAAAAGTGGAGACAAATCAGACCCCAATAATTACAGGGGAATTTGTGTAAACAGTAACTTGGGAAAGGTTTTCTGTAGCATTTTGAATTCAAGAATTCAAACCTTTCTTCAAGAAAAAAATGTAATAACTAAATGTCAAATTGGCTTTCTCCCTAACAATCGCACTACTGACCATATATACACCTTACACACACTAATTAATAAACATGTCCACCAAAAAAAAGAGGGCAAAATCTTTGCTTGCTTTATTGACTTTAAAAAAGCATTTGATTCTATTTGGCACGAAGGGCTATTCTACAAAATTCTACAAAGTGGGCTTGGTGGTAAGGTGTATGACTTAATAAAATGTATGTACACAGAAAACAAGTGTGCAATAAAAATCAGAAACCAAAGAACAGAATTATTTTCACAATGTCGAGGTGTGAGACAAGGCTGTAGTTTGAGTCCAAATCTTTTCAACATTTATATCAATGAATTAGCAGACATGTTGGACCATTCTCCAGCCCCAGGACTGGCACTATTTGACACAGAGGTGAAATACCTGCTATATGCTGATGACTTGGCACTTCTATCACCAACAAAGAAGGTCTTCAACAGAACATTAATATTCTAGAGCAATATTGCCATAATTGGGCCCTGGCAGTAAATTTTCAAAAAACTAAAATCATGATTTTCCAACAAAAAAAACAGATGTCA
Organism: Salvelinus fontinalis; assembly: GCF_029448725.1. Lineage (NCBI taxonomy): Eukaryota > Metazoa > Chordata > Actinopteri > Salmoniformes > Salmonidae > Salvelinus > Salvelinus fontinalis. The sequence goes on from NC_074670.1 coordinate 72,718,666, forward strand.
GAAACACAAATATAAATTCACTCTGAACAACAACATAATTGAACACACTAAAAATTACACCTACCTTGGTCTGACCATATCTGCATCGGGAAACTTTATGATGGCAGTGAACGCACTCAAAGAAAAATCCGCAGAGCACTGTATGCAATAAAAATAAAATTATTCAAAATCAACATCCCAATTAGAATTTGGACCAAAATATTTGACAGTGTAATCCTACCAATAGCTCTTTACGGAAGTGAGGTTTGGGGGCCACTCAATAAACTGGACTTTAAAATGTGGGACAAACATCCAATTGAAGCCCTACATGCAGAATTCTGTTGGAAAATCCTACAAGTCCAGAGAAATACACCAACTAATGCTTGTAGGGCAGAATTGGGTCGCTTTCTAGTAATAATGAAAATACAGAAAAGATGATTAAAATTTTGGCTACATCTACATTCAAGTCCAAATTCGAGTCTGCAATTTAAAGCACTTCAAACCCAAGAGCTGAGCCCAGAAACGAGCCCTCTCAGTCAGCTGGTGTTGGACCTAACCAACCAAGCTGACACCAGCACTGCTTCAAAAGAAAGAATTCCAATAAACAAAATCTTGAACCAATCAAAGGACTCATATTTACAACATTGGAAAAGCGAAACAAAATCCCAAAGCCGACTAAATTGCTATCTGACCCTAAACAGAGAACATGAATTGGCTGGTTATCTCTACTCTGTCAGAGATACGAAGCAGAGACAGATCCTTACCAAGTACAGGCTGAGTGACCACCGATTAGCAATAGAAACCGGCAGACATAAAAAGACATGGCTACCCAAAGAGGAGCGTGTATGTGGTCACTGCCTGACAGGGGAGGTAGAAACAGAGATGCACTTTCTCCTTTACTGTGATAAATATTCCTCAGCAAGATATTCATTATTCACAGAAATGACTACATTTATTCCAAATTTTAACTTATTAAACCCAGAGGAAAAAACTAAAAATACTCATGGGCGAAGGAGCAATGGCTCCTCTTGCAGCCAAATATGTATTTGCCTGCCATAGCCTGAGGGACACTGAATAATAACATCTGCATAGTAAGCAGTAACTTACTTATTATGACTGTTATTCTTATTACTGTTATTGTTATTACTATTATTATTGTTGTTTATCATTCCAAATAGTAGTGGTATGGGTGATAATGGTAATGATAGCAGTTTAGTGATGGTGGTGGTGGTAGTAGTGGTAATGATGATAGTAGTTGTAGTACTGATGTAATGGTGAAGATGACCGTTATTTAGTTATAAGTTAGTTATAGTTTCATTTTCTTTAAAATTTGTATATTTATTACATTACATTAGACTATTGACTGTTACCATTTTATTGTTACTATTTTTATATTTAATTTTGTATTATTATTTACTGCCATTCTATATTATTATTTGTCATTGTTTAAAATTGTATTACAATGTATATTGTATACATTGTTGCTTTGGCAATATTGACACAATGATTTTCATGCCAATAAAGCAGCTTGAATTTGAAAAAATGTGAATTTGAGAGAGAGAGAGAGGCAGAGAGAGAGAGAGAGAGGCAGAGAGAGAGAGAGGCAGAGAGAGAGAGAGAGGCAGAGAGAGAGAGAGGCAGACAGAGAGAGAGAGGCAGAGAGAGGCAGAGAGAGAGAGAGAGGCAGAGAGAGAGAGAGAGAGAGAGAGAGAGAGAGAGAGAGAGAGAGAGAGAGAGAGAGAGAGAGAGAGAAAGAGAGAGAGGCAGAGAGGCAGAGAGAGAGAGAGAGGCAGAGAGAGAGAGAGAGGCAGAGAGAGAGAGGCAGAGAGAGGCAGAGAGAGGAGAGAGAGAGAAAGAGAGAGAGAGAGAGAGAGACAGAGAGAGGCAGAGAGGCAGAGAGGCAGAGAGGCAGAGAGAGAGACAGAGAGAGAGAGAGAGGCAGAGAGAGGCAGAGAGAGAGAGAGGCAGAGAGAAAGAGAGAGAGAGAGGCAGAGAGAGGCAGAGAGAAGGAGAGAGAGAGAGAGGCAGAGAGAGAGAGAGGGACAGAGAGATGCAGAGAGAAAGAGAGAGAGAGAGAGAGGCAGAGAGAGAGAGAGACAGAGAGAGAGAGAGAGAAAGAGTGAGACAAAGAGAGAGACAAAGAGAGAGACAAAGAGAGAGACAAAGAGAGAGACAAAGAGAGAGACAAAGAGACAGAGAGAGCGAGAGAGAGACAGAGAGAGAGACAGAGAGAGAGAGAGAGACAGAGAGAGAGACAGAGAGAGAGCGAGACAGTTAGCTAATATATGCATATTATTAGTAGTATTGGATAGAAAACACTCTGAAGTTTCTAAAACTGTTTGAATGATATCTGTGAGTATAACAGAACTCATAATGCAGGCAAAAACCTGAGAAGAAATAGAAACAGGAATTGAGAAATCTGAGGTTGGTCGATTTTCAACCCAGGCCCTATTGAATTCACATGTGGGATATGAATGAAGTTGCACTTCCTAGGGCTTCCACTAGACGTCAACCGTCTTTAGACACTAGAAAGAGGCTTCTACTGTGTTGTGGGGCTGAATAACAGCTGAATGAGTCAGGTTACTGCCTGCGTTCCATTGCTTCTCTAGACATAAAGGAATTCTCCGGTTGGAACTTTATTGAAGATTTATGATAACAACACCCTAAAGATTGATTCTATACTTAGTTTGAAATGTTTCTTCGACCTGTAATATAACTAATAGAAGTTTTTGTCCGAAGTAATGCTCGACCTGCACGAGCGTTTGGATATGTGTACCTAACGCCCTAACAAAAATAGCTATTTGAACATAAATGATGGACATTACCGAACTAAACATTTGTTGTGGAAGTGGGAGCCCTGGGAGTGCATTCAGACGAAGATCAGCAAAGGTAAGTGAAGATTTATAATGCTTTTTATGAGTTTTGTTGACTGCACAATTTTGCGGGTAACAGTATGGCTTTCTTTTGTGGCTGAACGCTGTTCTCAGATTATTGAATATTGTGCTTTTGCCGTAAAGCTTTTTGAAATCTGACAGCGGTTGCATTAAGAACAAGTGTATCTTTAATTCTATTGAAAACATGAATCTTTCATCAAAGTTTATGATGAGTATTTATGTTATTTGACGTGGCTCTCTGGATTTTGGAGGCATTTCTGAACATGGCGTCAATGTGAACTGCGGTTTCTGGATATAAATAATAACTTTCTCGAACAAAACATATATGTATTGTGTAACATGAAGTCCTATGAGTGTCATCTGATGAAGATCATCAAAGGTTAGTGATTCATTTTATCTCTATTTCTGCTTTTTGTGACTCCTTTCTTTGGCTGGAAAAATGACTGTGTTTGTCTGTGATTTTGCGGTGACCTAACATAATCGTTTGTGGTGCTTTCGCTGTAAAGCCTATTTGAAATCGGACACTTTGGTGGGATCAACAACAAGATTACCTTTAAAATGGTATAAGATACATGTATGTTTGAGGAATTTTAATTATGAGATTTCTGTTGTTTGAATTTTGCGCCCTGCACTTTCACTGGCTGTTGTCATATCATCCCGTTAACGGGATTGCAGACATAAGAAGTTTTAACCTCAGTCATTGTATCATTGCTGGAGTACAGAGCCAAAACAACAAAAAACGAGTCACTGTCCCAATACTTCTGGACCCCACTGTATGTGTCCCTTAGATGGTTGTACATTTGGCAGGTAGTTAGAAAGTACAGCTCGGTTTCCTCATTCTGTGGGCAGGGGCCACATATCCTGTCTTCTCTTGAGAGCCAGGTCTACCTACGACAGCCTTTCTCAATAGCAAGGCTATGCTCCCTGAGTCTTGTGTAGGTTTAGGCATCACTTTCCTTTAGGTGGTTGTGGATTTTAACTCTTCTGGATGTTGATAATTAGTAGGCATAGTCCATATTCTGCTATGCATTATTTTCTCCCTCCCTCTCTCACTCTCTCTCTCCCTCTGTTCAAACTAACTTCACTGCAGCCTTCAGCTCTCCGGTCAGGCTAGGCTTCTGATTGGCTGAGGCCATGCTATGATGTCATCGCTGAATCTTATAAGGGCTCTGACACACAGCCTGGGAGCGACATTAGCAGAAACACTGCACGGCAAGCTGTCTGTGTGGGGGAGAGAGTGAGACACAGTAATAAGAGAGAGACAGAGACATAGACAGAGAGAGCGAGTGAAATTGTGAAATAGAGGGGGAGCTGACAGAATAATGTGGGAAACTATACACTGAGGAACTACCCGAACCTGAAGAAGACTTTTATGACAACGTTTATGGGAGGCCAGGACAGGGACCACAACCTGTGGAGGTTTGTACATGTAGTGTTTGTTTGTTTGTTTTTGTCTGCTGTTGTCATGGGAGTTATTTCACTCAACAGTTTTAGCCTGTTTAGCATGTTCTTAGCACCTCACGCTGTCCCCCTCCTCTCTCTCTCTCTCTCTCTCTCTCTCTCTCTCTCTCTCTCTCTCTCTCTCTCTCTCTCTCTCTCTCTCTCTCTCTCACTGTTTCACTCTCTCTCTCACACTCTCATTCACTCACTGCCTCTGTTTTCTTCCTCACCTCTCTCTGTCTTTTCCTCTCTCGATGTGCATTCATCTGTTTTTACCCTCACTCTCATATCACGTCATCATTCTCTCTCTCCCTCTTTCTCTGTCTCTCCCTCTTTCTCTCTGTCTCTCTCTTTTCGTTACTTCAACTGCTTCTTCCTGTTTTTACCCATCTCTCTCTATCTCTCTGTCTCTCTTTCTCTCTCTCCATCTCCTACCTCTAGACCATGGGCAGCCCCACCCCCCCTGTGCCTTCCCTCAACGTCACCGAGTCAGCCAACACATCATGGGCCGGGGTGGCTGGCGGCGAGCCCGGTTACAGCGAGGTGGAAATGGTCCTCCTAGGCATGTTGATGTCACTGCTGGTCGTAGGCATCGTGTTCGGCAACATCCTGGTCATCATAGCCATCTACCGGTTCCAGAGACTGCAGAACATCACCAACTGCTTCATCACCTCTCTGGCCTGTGCCGACCTCGTCATGGGTCTCATCGTGGTGCCGTTCGGCGCCTGCTACATCATCTTCAACACCTGGCACTTTGGCAGCTTCTGGTGTGAGTTCTGGACCGCCACTGACGTGTTGTGTGTGACGGCCAGCATCGAGACGCTCTGCGTGATAGCGCTAGACCGTTACCTGGCCATAACCTCTCCATTCCGCTACCAGTCTCTGCTGACCAAGTGTAAGGCGCGCGTGGTGGTCCTGCTGGTGTGGGTGATTGCTGGACTCATCTCCTTCTTACCCATCCACATGAAGTGGTGGATCAGTGACGACGCGGAGGCAAAGGCCTGCATCCAGAACAGCAACTGCTGTGACTTCAACACCAACACAGCCTACGCCATCACCTCCTCCATCATCTCCTTCTACATCCCCTTAGTCGTCATGGTGTTTGTCTACAGCCGAGTGTTCCAGGAGGCCAAGCAGCAACTACGCAAGATCGACCGCAGCGAGGGGCGCTTCCACGCCCCTAACAACACCATGGCAGGAGGAGGAGGAGGAGGAGGGGTGGAGAGTAACAACGAGAGCCGAGGAGTTGGAGGAGGATTCAGGAAGACCAAGTTCTGCCTGCGGGAACACAAGGCCCTGAAGACCCTCGGGATCATCATGGGGATCTTCACGCTGTGCTGGCTACCCTTCTTCGTCCTCAATGTGGTGGTAGCCATCTGGAAGGTAGGAGACATCGGACTTGCCTTCAGGATACTCAACTGGATAGGTTATGCCAACTCTGCATTCAACCCCTTGATCTACTGCAGGAGCCCTGAGTTCAGATACGCATTCAAGGAGATCCTGTGCATCAAGAAGGTCCGGTTCCCCAACATAGGGCCTACTAATGGATACATGTACAGTGGGCACAGCTGGCAGAGTGAGCAGCAGGGAGGGAGGAGTAAAGGGAGCTCGGAGGACAGGGAGGACAGTGACCCAGCTGCAGACGGGTGTTCGGGGAGGGGAGAGGCGGGTGGGTGTGGAGCTGCAGACAGAACGGACCCGAACGGGAACTGCAGTAAAGGGTTAACGACTGTACTTTAACCCCTCACATTTGATCTTTGGAACAGACAGACATATTTCACTGCCATCGGCCATTGTCACTTCACCAAGTCACTGAGATAAGACTGGATGGATGGATAGAGGGTGAATGGTGAGTGGATAACATGAGTGGGACTTGTTAGATTCAGGTCAGGCGAGGAATTTGGTTCTGTTTTTACCAGTAGGTAAAGTAGGTAAAGTACATCACTATGTTTTGATATGTTCATTTAGAGAGAGATCATGTATATTGTTCCATCTACCTCACCGTGTCAACTGAGATATCTTTATTTTCTTATCATGTTTTATCTATATCTGTCACATTGATTCTCCGAACACAGAAACCAGACTGGCTCATAACTCCACAAGATTGTGTGAAATGTATGAACACTTGACTGTAAGCCGCTTTTTGATAAAAGCGTCTGCTGAATGGCATATATTATTAAGAATAGAGAGAGAGAGAGAGAGAGAGAGAGAGAGAGAGAGAGAGAGAGAGAGAGAGAGAGAGAGAGAGAGAGAGAGAGAGAGAGAGAGAATGGAGAGAGAGAGAGAGAGAGAGAGAGAGAGAGAGAGAGAGAGAGAGACCCTTTACTGCTGAGACACACTTGATCCATGTTCCATGTGTTGTTCCATTCACCATTTTCTTGAGTTTCACACAAGATGTAAACATTTTTCAACATCAGTGGAATTCATGCAGATAAAAACACAGCCAACATCTTTAGAGGGCAGAGTTCTGTTCTGCTCATAGTTCCTCTGGCTTCGTCAGATACGAGAATGACGCAGGGGAATGGTGACAGGTGTGGTAGAACCATCTCTCTCTCCCCTGCCAAAACCTCACTCCTCAAAACCTCCCTTCTCAAAACCTCCCATCTCAAAATGTCACTCCTCAAAACCTCTCTTCTCAAAACCTCACTCCTCAAAACCTCCCTTCTCAAAACCTCCCATCTCAAAATCTCACTCCTCAAAACCTCCCTTCTCAAAACCTTCCTTCTCAAAACCTCACTCCTCAAAACCTCCCTTCTCACTCTCCCTTCTCAAAACCTCCCATCTCAAAACCTCATTCCTCAAACCTCCCTTCTCAAAACCTTCCTTCTCAAAACCTCACTCCTCAAAATCTCACTTCTCAAAACCTCCCTTCTCAAAACCTCACTCCTCAAAACATCCCTTCTCAAAACCTCCCTTCTCAAAACTTCACTCCTTAAAACCTCCCTCCTCAATACTTCCCTTCTCAAAACCTCACTCCTCAAAACGTCCCTTCTCAAAATATCCCTTCTCAAAACCTCACTCCTCAAAACCTCACTCCTCAATATCTCCCTTCTCAAAACCTCACTCCTCAAAACCTCACTCCTCAAAACCTCACTTCTCAAAACCTCACTCCTCAATATCTCCCATCTCAAAACCTCACTCCTCAAAACCTCACTCCTCAAAATCTCACTTCTCAAAACCTCACTCCTCAATATCTCCCTTCTCAAAACCTCTCTCCTCAAAACCTCACTCCTCAAAACCTCACTTCTCAAAACCTCACTCCTCAAAACCTCACTCCTCAAAACCTCACTTCTCAAAACCTTACTCCTCAAAATCTCCCTTCTCAAAAATGCTGGCAACGTTCTCTTCAGAAGACACTGCTCACTTCTCTCCACATGAATATTTATTGCTAGTTAATTAAGGTGGTGTTTTCAGATATTATCGGAGGTTTTACATTCATAGAATATTTACAATAGCTTTGATGTAGAGAGTTGGGGGAAACGAACACTTGCCTCGGGGTGCCTGTTGAGAAACAGAATTGTCTTGTGCTGTGCGATTCCCTTTGATAAGTCAATGATATGAGTCAAAAATATGGTTATTGTTTGTTGTTGTTGCAAAATAGCAGTCGTAAGTTGTGACTTTAGTTGCTTCAGTAACTTTTCAAAGCCTGTGTGAATTTGGCACCACAGTCTTGAAGTTGGAGTACCTCTAGGCAGCACCATATGCCTTATCTCTGGTGTACTATACATCTTTATGTGTAGAGTTGGACACACAAGGCTTTTGCATTCATCGACATGATAATCAATTGATAATTGCTGCTGTGCTACACTTTCCAGAGCCTTATTGATCTGACCCCAGTGTCACATCAGCCCTCCCGTCACCTCTCACCTCTCGTCAACTATCTGCTCTATCTTCACCCTTCTAGACAGAAGTCCACTTCCTCTCCCAGGTCTCCCGGTGTTGCTAGCAGAAGTCAGTGGTTAGTCTGCGGTTTGTTGACTGGATCTGTCGTTGTTGTTCTGGGAAGTAGCCTAGTTTCCTCAGTGATCGGAGGGAAGGGTACAGACCGACTCCATGGAATAACAAACAGTCTGTGGAACCAGGCCAGAGATAACAGTGTCCCTGTCTCCTGCCCTAGAGGTGCTGCTTACAGGACCTAGGCAGGCTGCGTCAGAAATTACACACTATTCCCTATCTAGTGCACTACTTTTGACCAGGGTCCTACGCGGTCAGCCAGTAAATATGAATGAGACAACAGGTGGTCTGAGATGAGATTGAGATGTTTCTCATCAGGATGTGATTGCTGGTGGGTCTTTGGATCTCAGTGAAATTTTCCAGAGTTTTTCCAAAGTAAACGGAAGTCTGGATCATTCAGGAAATCTGCGCAATGATCCGACTAGACACTGACCTGGTTCTACAGATGTTGATGACGTCTGAATCGCCTAGTATCTCTATACACTGAGGAACTACCCGAACCTGAAGAAGACTTTTATGACAACGTTTATGGGAGGCCAGGACAGGGACCACAACCTGTGGAGGTTTGTACATGTAGTGTTTGTTTGTTTGTTTTTGTCTGCTGTTGTCATGGGAGTTATTTCACTCAACAGTTTTAGCCTGTTTAGCATGTTCTTAGCACCTCACGCTGTCCCTCTCTCTCTCTCTCTCTCTCTCTCTCTCTCTCTCTCTCTCTCTCTCTCTCTCTCTCTCTCTCTCTCTCTCTCTCTCTCTCTCTCTCTCTCTCTCTCTCTCTCTCTCTCTCTCTCTCTCTCTCTCTCTCTCTCCCTCTCTCTCCCTGGTTTGTTTTTTTTCTCCAGGAAATTCCTGTGTTGTTGCAGGGCTGAGTCCTGTCCAGGCTGATAAACAGGGGATAAATCCATTATCTCTGCTGTTTAGCCGGGGAATCAGACGACTCCCTCCCTTCTAAACAACAGCTGCAGGCAAGGAGTGATCTCAAGATTAGGATGTGTAACGTTCCACCAGTCTGCCAGACAGTTAGCAGGAAGAACAAGTCTCTAAAGCCTCTAAAAGTCTCTAATGGCACATCTATTCCCCACACTCCTCTAGTGTCGGTGGTTGTGTCCTAAATGATACCTGAGTTTACTCACCATAAGGGAAGTACTTTTGACCTGTGCCATACTGTATGGTGTATGTTCACTATCGGCTTCTGTCAACAGTAGTGCATAATATAGTGCATAGGGGTTTGAGTCAGCCACTTGAAGAGAGGCAAAACAACATTTATCAGATGTGTTGTTTTTTGATGTAACACCCCTTTCTCTGACCAGCCAGGCAGCTCTATGATCTACAGCTTGATCACACTGCAGATGCGAAAGGAGAGAGTAGGCAAATTTTAGCAGAGGCGTTGTTTTTGACATAGCCCCGACCACTTCCCCTAGCTGTTTAAGACATAACCCGTCCACTTCCCCTAGCTGTAAACAGTCTTGTGATCAGCAGTGTGCTATGACAATAGTATAACCACGCTAAATGTAGCTACTGTTGGCCAGGCTTCTTTATACCTGTCTAAAACAGTTTTAGTGGCCTGTGTGTCATGGCTTTCCGTCTCAAGTGTTGTCAACTAATGGTGTTGAAACTGTGAACTTTGTTCTTTTGGATGAATCCCTTTGTCCTGGACTGTAGCTTTGGCCGGCACCAATTGTTGTCAAGAGCCCTGCAGCACAAAAAATATGTCACTATGGGTCAATGTGTGATAGCAAATAAACACAGTTTATTTGTTTTCTTTTGGATTTTGTTTTTTATTCATGAATAAATGATAAAAAGCATTCATTATTATTTAAATGTTCATTGTTATGTGGAATGTGCAAATCTAGTAACCATCTCACTACATTTGCAGCAGCAGCCTACAAAAACTGAAAATTATACAGAAAAACACACACATTGAAAAGAAAACATGGTTTTAGACTTGGACATCAATGCAAATCCAGAGGGTATGCATTCCCCTGTAAAAGTGTGCATGTGTGCTCTGTGTTTGTTTGTGCGTATTGGACATTTCAGTGCCGTTTCTTTAATGCTGTGGTCTTTGTGTCGAAAAAAAGAAAAAAAGAAAAGCTTCTAAAGAGGAACATCTAGCATAAACCGGATATCTACTCTGGTCCCTCCTAGTCCTCTCCTGGATATCTACTCTGCTCCCTCCTGGTCCTCTCCTGGACATCTACTCTGCTCCCTCCTAGTCCTCTCCTGGACATCTACTCTGCTCCCTCCTGGTCCTCTCCTGGACATCTACTCTGCTCCCTCCTGGTCCTCTCCTGGACATCTACTCTGCTCCCTCCTAGTCCTCTCCTGGACATCTACTCTGCTCCCTCCTAGTCCTCTCCTGGACATCTACTCTGCTCCCTCCTGGTCCTCTCCTGGACATCTACTCTGCTCCCTCCTAGTCCTCTCCTGGACATCTACTCTGCTCCCTCCTGGTCCTCTCCTGGACATCTACTCTGCTCCCTCCTAGTCCTCTCCTGGACATCTACTCTGCTCCCTCCTGGTCCTCTGCTGGACATCTACTCTGCTCCCTCCTGGTCCTCTCCTGGACATCTACTCTGCTCCCTCCTAGTCCTCTCCTGGACATCTACTCTGCTCCCTCCTAGTCCTCTCCTGGACATCTACTCTGCTCCCTCTTAATCCTCTCCTGGACATCTACTCTGCTCCCTCCTGGTCCTCTCCTGGACATCTACTCTGGTCCCTCCTGGTCCTCTCCTGGACATCTACTCTGGTCCCTCCTAGTCCTCTCCTGGACATCTACTCTGCTCCCTCCTGGTCCTCTCCTGGACATCTACTCTGCTCCCTCCTAGTCCTCTCCTGGACATCTACTCTGGTCTCTCCTAGTCCTCTCCTGGACATCTACTCTGCTCCCTCCTGGTCCTCTCCTGGACATCTACTCTGCTCCCTCCTAGTCCTCTCCTGGACATCTACTCTGCTCCCTCCTGGTCCTCTCCTGGACATCTACTCTGGTCCCTCCTAGTCCTCTCCTGGACATCTACTCTGCTCCCTCCTGGTCCTCTCCTGGACATCTACTCTGCTCCCTCCTGGTCCTCTGCTGGACATCTACTCTGCTCCCTCCTGGTCCTCTCCTGGACATCTACTCTGCTCCCTCCTAGGCCTCTCCTGGACATCTACTCTGGTCCCTCCTAGTCCTCTCCTGGACATCTACTCTGCTCCCTCCTAGTCCTCTCCTGGACATCTACTCTGCTCCCTCCTAGTCCTCTCCTGGACATCTACTCTGGTCCCTCCTGGTCCTCTCCTGGACATCTACTCTGCTCCCTCCTGGTCCTCTCCTGGACATCTACTCTGGTCCCTCCTAGTCCTCTCCTGGACATCTACTCTGCTCCCTCCTGGTCCTCTCCTGGACATCTACTCTGCTCCCTCCTGGTCCTCTCCTGGACATCTACTCTGCTCCCTCCTAGTCCTCTCCTGGACATCTACTCTGGTCCCTCCTAGTCCTCTCCTGGACATCTACTCTGCTCCCTCCTGGTCCTCTCCTGGACATCTACTCTGCTCCCTCCTAGTCCTCTCCTGGACATCTACTCTGCTCCCTCCTGGTCCTCTCCTGGACATCTACTCTGGTCCCTCCTAGTCCTCTCCTGGACATCTACTCTGCTCCCTCCTGGTCCTCTCCTGGACATCTACTCTGCTCCCTCCTGGTCCTCTGCTGGACATCTACTCTGCTCCCTCCTAGTCCTCTCCTGGACATCTACTCTGCTCCCTCCTAGTCCTCTCCTGGACATCTACTCTGCTCCCACCTGGTCCTCTCCTGGACATCTACTCTGCTCCCTCCTGGTCCTCTCCTGGACATCTACTCTGCTCCCTCCTAGGCCTCTCCTGGACATCTACTCTGCTCCCTCCTAGTCCTCTCCTGGACATCTACTCTGCTCCCTCCTAGTCCTCTCCTGGACATCTACTCTGCTCCCTCCTGGTCATGACCTCTCCCTGCACCTTGGCTCTGTGTGTGTCAAAGTTCATTTTGAAATTACACTTTGTTTATTGTACTGTTCTAACGCTCAACATTAACCTGAGACCCTGACTGAGTTCCCAGAAAACTGGTTGCCTATGTTTCTTATGCCCTGTGTGTGTTTCCTAAATAAGGTGGTGTAGTATACAATCTGTGTCCCTGGACAGCCAAACTGAGATAGAGACGATGTCATTATGTGCAATGATCCTAGAACCAACTAGCTGTCTCTGCAGCGTTCAGCCTAGCACCATGCAGGGGTTGTGGGGGGGGGGGGGGGGGGGGGGGCATTAGGACCACCCACACATACACACATACACACACACACGTCTACCGTCACGAACTGCTAGACATCATACACTTAACTACTGCTAAGTTGGTGAATCAGGTTCCACTATGGTACTAATCAAATCAAATCAAGGTGTATAGTTTGTGTCCACAGTTTAGCGGATGTTATGAAATGCTTACGTACATTATTAGTTCCTAACAATGCAGTAAAATGTCGAACAACTACACAAATAATAATACAAAAAATTTAAAAGTAAAAGAAAAAAAAGATATCAAGAAAGTCAGGACAAATAACAACCCAAATCGCCCTGTAAAAGTAATCTAGATGCATTCTATACGTACATACACCGGAGGATATACACTAGATATACTGAGAATGATATGCGCAGCAGTACATACTGTATATTAGTCAGTGGTGGAAAAAGTACCCAGTTGTCATATTTGAGTGAAAGTAAAGATAATGTACCTTAATTGAAAATGACTCAAGTTAGAGTGAAAGTCACTCATTAAATTAAAATACTACTAAAAGTCTAAAATGATATGGTTTTAAATATACTTCAGTATCAAAAGTAAATGGAATTTATAAAATATACTAAAGTATCAAAAGTAAAAATATAAGTATAAATAATGTCAAATTCCTTATATTAAGCAAACCAGACAGCACCATTTTCTTGTTTTTAAAATGCACAGTTAGCCAGGGGCACACTCCAACACTCAGACATAATTTACAAACAAGGCATGTGTGTTTAGTGAGTCAGCCAGATCATAGGCACCAGGGATGACCAGGGATGTTCTCTTGAGAAATGCATGAATTGAACCAGTTTTATGTCCTGCTAGGCATAACAAATGTAACGCGTACTTTTGGGTGTCGGGGGAAAATGTATGGAGTAAAAAGTACATTATTTTCTTTAGGAATGTAGTAAAGAAAAAGTTGTCAAAAATAGAAACAGTAAAGTATAGATACCCCAAAAACGACTTTTAAGTAGTACTTTTACCAAGGTACTTCAGTATCAAAATATCACCACTGATATTACTGAGCTATGTCAAGAATCCGGTGTATAAATAAATATGCTGTGTGTATAAAACAGTGTAACTCAATACAAAGTACAGTGGTAGAAATATCAGAATGAACTATGTCGGGAATACAGTATTTCAAATCTCAATGTTAAACGGGAAACGTCCAGTGGTTCAATGTATTTACGACACTGGACAGCAGCGGTGGCTGTTTGTATGTGTGAGTGTGTGAGTGTATGTGTTTTGTGAGTATTATGGGTGTGATAGCTTGAGTCAGTGAGTGTGCATCCCCTGGGAGACGGCTAGTGATGGCTGTTCAGGTAATAGAAGCTGTTTTATTTGTTGTTGTTGTTTCGGTGTACATAACTGTGTACCTAGTGTCTAGTCATCAATGTTTATGCTACGACAGACAAAATACTCTTAAGATGCATCCCAAATGGCACCCTATTCCCTACAGGGCTCATAGGGCTCTCTTCAAATGTAGTGCACTACATAGGCAATAGGGTGCAATTAGAGACAGTTTAGATGTCACAATCACACTTCATACATTAAATAGGCCTACCTGTATCTGTAAGTGAACGTGCTGTGTGGTCTGAATGGAAGTACTGTATCAGCTCGATGTTTACTATATGTTTATTTTCAAGATATTGTGTGCAAGATATTTTGTGCAAGATTTTGTCACTGTTTTGGTTGGGATAACGACCCATGTTCTAATGTCCTGTGGTATTTATAAAATGCTCTGATGACATTTGGAGTAATAAATTATCTATTTGTTGGATGTCACTAGTGTTTTTGTTGATTCTCCAAACATCCACTCGTTCAATAACTGCAAACACAACGTATTTTATAATACCAGTTCCTCATCATCATCTTGACTATAAGTTAGAAGACTTGGCTCATAGGAGCAGATCTCCTATTCCTGAGGCAGTTTGGTGTACAAGTAAACCCCCTGGACTGGATGCTAGTCTGTCTCAAGGCCTTACCCCAAATCTGTCTCCTTAATGCTGAGCGCCAAGCATCCTATGTTGTGACTCGGCCCAGGATCGAACTCCCAACCTTCCAATCTCAGAACGGACACTGTAACCACAAGGCCAAAGAGTTGGTATAGTTAAAAATAACTGTCACATTATATTGTGTAACTGATAGCGTGAGTAAAACATTAGGTTTGATGGAAGATTCACTTCCAATTCTCTCTAGAGAAAATCAACCTTGGTGTTTTCAGATGAATGGATTAGTTCCGCTGTGTTTTTGTTCTGCACATCAGAAGACAGTAAGAGCCCCAGGAACATTATGTCTACCTGTTACATTGAATGTCATTGGAAATTTGCACACAAATATTGTGTTCTGCCAAATGCTAAACAGTCACTTGCTCGGTGCACGCAAGTCTTTTGAATGTGGGGTAGGCACAGCATTAGCATTAGGCTTAGAGTTAGAGTTAGTAGTAGTTTCAACCTCTCTGTCATGGACATGACATGTTGTCCTGATGCCCACTGTTTAATGTCTCACCTGGCACAGGTTCATATCAGTTCACATGTAATGCACTACTTTTGACCAGGGCCCATGGGGCTCCCACTACTTTTGACCAGGGCCCATGGGGCTCTGGTTAAAAGTAGTGCACTACATAGGGATTAGGGTGCCATTTGGAAAACAGTCTGAGACTAGGAGCGTGCTGATGGCTCCGCCTCACTGCTACCTATCTCTTGTTGTTAGAACACAGAGAGGTTAAGAAACGGGAGAGACACTTACAGTAATGCACAGTATCTATTCTAAACTGAACAGTCAACAATGTTTTCAGAAAACTAATATCATTTCATTTGACAAGTTAAAAAAATGTATGATGTAGCTGTGTGTTTTAGAGTTAGAAGATGTAACTTTCTCCCATCGGAACTCATTATCTGGAAGTTTATTTTCCATTTCATTAAAATGTATCATATTTTGCTGCCACTTAAATATCCTAGTCCACGAAGGTGTAATAGTCCATCAGAACCAGCGGTAGATCATTTATTGTCTGTAGAACACTTTCAATTAGCATTCTAACCATCACCTCCATTCTGCTGGCGTATTATGAAGCCATTTTCATCTTAATTCAACAGATGGACATTTTCTGTTTGAATGAAGCAGCACCCAGTTTCTCTCTCTCCATTTCACATTTTCCTTTATCTGTCTCTCTGTAACGGCAGTCCTCCTCCTCTTTTACCGAAAAGGAGGAGTAGTGATCGAACCAAGGCGCAGTGGAGTTTGAACACATAATTTATTAAAGAAAACACGAACTTGACTAAACTAACAAAACAACAAACGGTGTAGACAGACCTAGACGACGAACTTACATAAAACAAGAAGAACGCACGAATAGGAAACATAGGCTACACAAATCGAACAAACCGTAAACAGTCCCGCGTGGTGTACAGACACAGACACGGAAGACAATCACCCACAACGAACACTGTGACAACGCCTACCTAAATATGACTCTTAATTAGAGGAACGCCAAACACCTGCCTCTAATTAAGAGCCATACCAGGCAACCCAATAAACCAACACAGAAACAGAAAACATAGAATGCCCACCCAAACTCACGTCCTGACCAACTAACACATATAACAAACTAACAGAAAATAGGTCAGGAACGTGACATAACCCCCCCCATAAGGTGCGAACTCCGGACGCACCAGCACAAAGTCTAGGGGAGGGTCTGGGTGGGCATCTGACCACGGTGGTGGCTCAGGCTCCGGGCGAGGTCCCCACCCCACCATAGTCAATCCCAGCCTCCATCTACCCCTAAAAATGTCCACCCATATCTTACCCCCACAAAATCCTCTTAGTAACATCCATGACAAGGACAGCACCGGGACAGAGGGATAAATCAAGACAGAGGGATAGCACCAGACAGAAGGATAGATCAGAATATAGAGGTAGATCAAGATAGAGAGGGAGATCATGATAGAGGGGCAACTCCGGACTGAAAGGCAGCTCCGGACAGAGAGACAGCTCTGGACTGAGGGGCAGTTCTGGGTATATAGCCGTTTCTGGCTGAAGGGCAGCTCATGGCTGACTGACGAATCTGGATGCTCATGGCAGGCTGACGGCTCTCGACGCTCATGGCTGGCTGACGGCTCTCGACGCTCATGGCTGGCTGACGGCTCTCGACGCTCATGGCTGGCTGACGGCTCTCGACGCTCATGGCAGGCTGACGGCTCTCGACGCTCATGGCAGGCTGACGGCTCTCGACGCTCATGGCTGGCTGACGGCTCTCGACGCTCATGGCTGGCTGACGGCTCTCGACGCTCATGGCTGGCTGACGGCTCTCGACGCTCATGGCTGGCTGACGGCTCTGGACGCTCATGGCTCTCTGACGGCTCTGGCCGCTCATGGCTCGCTGGCGGCTCTGGCAGATCCTGTCTGGTTGGCGGCTCTGGCAGATCCTGTCTGGTTGGCGGCTCTGGCAGATCCTGTCTGGTTGGCGGCTCTGGCAGATCCTGTCTGGCGGGCGGCTCTAGCGGCTCCTGTCTGGCGGGCGGCTCTAGCGGCTCCTGTCTGGCGGGTGGCTCTAGCGGCTCCTGTCTGGCGGACGGCTCTGTAGGCTCATGGCAGACGGGCGGCTTTGCAGGCTCATGGCAGACGGGCGGCTTTGCAGGCTCATTGCAGACGGATGGCTCAGACGGCGCTGGGGAGACGGATGGCTCAGATGGCGCTGGGGAGACGGATGGCTCAGATGGCGCTGGTGAGACGGATGGCTCAGATGGCGCTGGGGAGACGGATGGCTCTGGCCGGATAAGGCGCACTGTAGACCTGGTGCGTGGTGCCGGAACTGGAGGCACCGGGCTAAGGACACGCACCTTCATACTAGTGCGGGGAGCAGGGACAGGGCACACTGTACTCTCAAAGCCCACTCTATACCTGGTGCGTGGTACCGGCACTGGTGACACCGGGCTGAGGACAAGCACATCAGGATTAGTAGGGGGAGAAGAAACAGTGTGTACAGGGCTCTGGAGACGCACAGGAGGCTTAGTGCGTGGTGCCGGAACTGGAGGCACCGAACTGGATACTCGCACTACAGGAAGAGTGCGTGGAGGAGGAACAGGGCTCAGGAGACGCACTGGTAGCCTAGTGCGTAGTGTAGGCACTGTAGGTACTAGGCTGGGGCGGGGAGGTGGCGCCGGAAATACCGGACCGTGGAGGCGTACTGGCACTCTTGAGCATTGAGCCTGCCCAACCTTACCTGGTTGAATGCTCCCGGTCGCCCGACCAGTGCGGGGAGGTGGAATAACCCGCACCGGGCTATGTAGGCGAACCGGGGAAACCATGCGTAAGGCAGGTGCCATGTATGCCGGCCCGAGGAGACGCACTGGAGACCAGACGCGTTGAGCCGGCCTCATGACACCTGGCTCAATGCCCAATCTAGCCCTACCAGTGCGGGGAGGTGGAATAACCCGCACTGGGCTATGCACTCGTACAGGAGACACCGTGCGCTCTACTGCGTAACACGGCGCCTGCCCGTACTCCCGCTCTCCACGGTAAGCCTGGGAAGTGGGCACAGGTCTCCTACCTGCCCTTGGCCCACTACCTCTTAGCCCCCCCCAAGAAATTTTTGGGTGTTACTCACGGGCTTTTTGGGCTTCCGTGCAAGACGCGTTCCCTCATAACTCCGGTTCCTCTCTCTCTTTTCCTCCACTCTCCGAGCTGCCTCCCGCTGTTCCCATGGACGGTGATTCACTTTAGCCCATGGTCCTTCTCCGTTAAATATTTGCTCCCAACTCCATAAGTCCTGTATACTTCCCCGTTGCTCCAAATTACGCTGCTTGGTTCTGGATTCTTGGTGGGTGATTCTGTAACGGCATTCCTCCTCCTCTTCATCTTCGGAAGAGGAGGAGTATTGAGGGAACCAAGGCGCAGCGTAGAGAACAGACATATTTATTGAACAAAACACGAACTTGATTAAACTAACAAAAACAACAAACGGTGTAGACAGACCTAGACGACGAACTTACATAAAACAAGAAGAACGCACGAATAGGAAACATAGGCTACACAAATCGAACAA